>NW_016932250.1:116058-146128 GCF_001483705.2 Eufriesea mexicana
CATTCGGTAGTTTGAATAACAAGTCATGTGAGGAGTCTAAATGGTACGTTTCTGTGGACATTTCAGCTCTTCTCAACGATTCCTCAGTTTTAATCGAAGGAGTCTTGTTCCGAGCGAGATACCTCGGATCCACTCAGCTTGTCTGCGAGGGAGAGCCCACCAAGTCTACTCGCATGTGCCAGGCAGAGGAAGCTGTATCTAGGATAAAGGTACGCTTATCAATATTTTACTCTGTGTTTGCATTATACGCATACGCTCTTACCCTGTAACTTACTTTTCGTTTCCCTCCTTTAAAGTTGTATCTTCGTTTCTTTGGCACCGGAAGATTTGGTAACGATTCCACGTTAAATTAATCTGATTAAGAAACTGAAACACTCTGGATGGGTGGATATTTATGCCAGGATATCTTCGCGTTTCAACATAATATCCTGCACAATTCATAGATACGATGTATTATATTTCTGACTACGCTTGTTGTGGTTAAGTATGATCGTAACCAAGATTCTTTTAATTTTTATTTTTCTATTTTCCTTCGTAGAAGTTACACGAGTTCTGTAGCGTCGTAATGTTATCTTGTATTCGATTTGAAATTGTTGATTAATATTTCACCGCGTACAAGAAATTCCAAGTTGTTAAACACTGTTACGTATTTCCCTGTATCTATTTACAATGGTCTGATTGTTATCTTATTCTTGAAATTAGATAAATCATGAGATATTACTTTGAGACATTAGGCTTCATATTTTATTTCATCTTTTTCATTTCTTCGGTATTACTGCTTTTGCTTGATCAATGTAAAGATATCTTTACTACCAGCTGTATATATACATGTATGTTGTTTATTAACTGTATATATTTAAAAAGGATCATGTAGTTGTTCACATTGTACGAACATACGTGTATATGCTCTGTAAATCGGATCACTTATATCAGATTTTAAACGATTCTCTTTTGTTCAGCATGAAATATTTGTTATAAAGAAAATAAGCAGAAATTTAGATATATACTTTATCAGAAAAATCCTTCGAACGAGATACGAATCTTTTTAAACAGATAAACTCAGTTATATTAAGTTACCTAACACGAAAAGAATGTCTTAAACACAAAATAACAATAATAACGACTACCAAAAGAATTGATATATATTTTTAAATATCATATAATTTATTAAATTATATAGTCTATTGTTAAATTCTTTCGAAAAGTCGGGTTTGTCATTTAATTCTTGAATTTTTTATTTCTTATACATGTAACAATTATCGTACAAATACTTTACTGAGATGTTTTTTAACATTTTATCATACATTTCGTTATAAATAACTATTGTTGCAGAGAAAAATAGTGATCGTTTAGATAAGTTTTACACAAGCCACACAAATTTTGGATTATCTGAAATTTCATTTCATTTAAGTTGCATGAAACGTGACTATTGATCGTTGCATTATCTTATCTCGATAACTGATTCCACTTTATTATTCCCAAGTATTAATTTCAACAGTGAGAAACTACATTTCAATTTGAAATGAAAGAATCGATCCAAGATATCTAGGTGCAACCAGAACACGTAACTTCTACAAAGAGAAGACGTATATTAACCTCTAGCACTAGGATTTAATTATGAAAATTTATACATTGGAGTAGCATTTAATTTTAGTTAAATATTATTCCCATTCGTGGTAAAATTAGATCAAAATTTTAGAAATCCTTCGAATATTGCGCATGCCGAAACGTGTGAAATATAATTATGGTCGCGTTATTAGTATAGTTTATAATCACGGGATTTGCCATGAAGAATTCGTAATGAATTAGACGAATTAGATGTGCAAAGAGTTAAAATATATTACAATGTACATTTTCAAATCGAAAGTATCAATGATGTACGTGTTACTTTCGAAGCCTGATCCAAATTTTCGAAATTTCGAGTTGATTGAATGTTTTCGTGCTGATTAATTCAATGTGGAATCTTCTCATATGTTTCGTTTCGACGAGATCTATTGCGGAATCCTGTTCCCGGCTATCAGCCATCTCGTCGTCGTGTATTTAGAATAACCAACATAATCCAACGTGTTAGACCATTTCTACTGTCAAATTAAACGTAACGTGCACTTATTTATGCTCTGCGTGTACGATAGCAATCACGTATAGTTTCCATGATTCTCACATCTGTCGCGTGTTACACATCTTATTTTAAACGACTGCAACTGCGAAGTAAAAAGGTAGTCTGTTCACCATTAGACACTTGTATCTCTTGCACAAATCATTCGACAAATGCATGGCAAGATCTTTAGCACCTCTAGAATTCGTAGGCAAAGACCTACACCGCTACTGTAAGCATCCCTCTTCAGTTAAATTCCATGATCCGCGAACAGGTACATGTTTGTATGTACGGAGATACAATGATTTATGCCGTGGAAAGATCAGATAAAAGAAAGTCGAAAGGCTTTCGCTCGTAAGATGCTTCTTGTAATATATCGTATTTGTCAAGTGCGAAGTTCCTGGATCAAAAGTAACATGTTTCACACTTTTACTAATAGCAGTCGTTGATTATCGATAATCTTAACAGTCTTGCAACGCATTGGATCAATTAGATCAATTTGAAGTAACATTTTTCTGTAAAATCCTAATCACTTTAATTTGAACGTTAACCATATTAAATTTATTTCAAGCGAAGTAACTATAAGATTTGGGTATATAGTAAATAGTATATCGATTTTATTTGACTGTTTTAAATAAATTTCTGTTATAGTGTTCGTTTCAAGATACGTTGAATCATTTTACTGCCTGAGCTTGGAACTTTCCATTTATCAAACACGCTGGGAGAATATATTGCACTGAATTTATTCAGATGCCCTTTTGATATATGTAACGTATGACGGAGTTACAATTTTAATCATTTGTAGGGTCTCGTTTATTTTTCGATATTTTATTTATACCTATGGACCTATCCGTGCAATATACGTAAACTGCTAGATATCACTTGATTTATGAGATATATCAAGAACAAGATCGTTTTCAAAAGATCGGATGTACCATAGAAGCGTGATATTTTGTTGTAACCCCATAAGACACATGCGATTTATATGTGTGTAACAGTAACATAATGCACTAACGCGTCCTTGCATGTACGATAAAGGACAGATTGAAAAAAGAAAACGCAACATAGAATGTTTTCACTAATATATCATGGAAATTTTTGTGTATTTTATCATCAAATTTTAGCTCATAAATGGTCCAATATGGTCGAATAAAATCAAACTTCTCGATACTTCAGTTAAACCTGAGAGTTTTTCCAACAACATAGGAATATCAAAGGATTACATTCAAAAATTTTTATTCGATACTTCAACACAATTCTCGTTTCAATGATTTTTTATCTTGTATTATAACAACGAACGAATTAACATTTCTGATAATATACTACAAAGAAATCATTAATCTAAGTTCAACGGACAAATCATTTCCAAACAAGCCAATAGGTTGATTCTCAAAAGTTTCAATTAAATTGTCAGGTATGAATGTTTCAAATTAAATTTAACAGAAGGGAAATTAATTTTTAGCGATTTCGTATGTCAATCAGAATATTAAATTTCAATTCGAAATTATTTTGTTTTAACTCTTATGAAAAGAGAAACTCGTGACTCGGTATGCTTTAAATTCTATATAAAGATTATATAGAAATGAATAATATATTGATTCTAATTCCTTTAGCATGAAAGGAAACGTTGCTAATGAGAATAAACATTTTTATAGAAAATGTTAATAATTTAAAAGTAGCGACCAAAAGTATGGCCATGTGTTATGATTTTTAGAAATTCTATTTGAATGAAACGCGTACCTTACAAAGAGTTAAGCAAATAAACGAAGGTACGATGATTTCGTACTTACTATATTTCTCATTCACTATTTTGCTAAACACTGGAGAGACTATTAAATTATTAGCATTTGACTGTGCTTCTTCCATGCACATGCTTTCATATAAAATTCCTCTTCTGGTGAATTAGTGTTTTGTTCCATCTTCTTCGAAATATTTTATATAATACTAGTCTATTTTATTTATTATTATATATCCCTCATAATCCAAGCATTCAGTATTCGAAATATTTTCTAATCACAGTATATTGCGAGAGCTATATCGATGAAAATCTTTAATCGACCTCGATAAATTTTCATGTAAAATTTTGTGCACCATGTTAACTTGAATATAAATTTTATTAAACGCTCAATTTTCCCGTTATATTATCGATACACAATTATTCTAGCTTTTAATCATTCAAATGTATTCCTGTTATTAAAGTAGAGAAAGAACGAGAATAACAGTGCGAATATAAGTGAATGTAGAATAAAATTAATGAAATTTTAAATTCAACTTTTAACTATTTCTTTAAAGAATTTTAGAAAAGGGAGTTAATACCTAGAAAGAATAATTTAAGTTTAAATTCTAATTGCAACTCGTAATTATACGACGAATATATTTTTAATTACATTGTGAATGGGTGCAAGAAACTTTGATTATTCGTTTTAGAAGTTAACGCGAGTAAAGGGTCTTATGTATCCTATTCTCGATATATACTTATATACGATCTCCACAAGAAGAGCGTGACTGGCATAATTTTTTCTGAAAGTAATTACCAAGAAAATCCGCAAATATTCAAGTAGTCTGATCTTTTTCTTATAATGCATGTAAGAACAGTGTTAGCTTTTTCTGACTTTAGGTAAAAAAGGTAAGGAAACGCCATTTTTATCCGCAAGTACCTTATGCTCTGAGTCTCGAAGCTCTTTTTCTTGTGTTCATATCCTAGAAGAGCAAAAGTGTCACGAAAGTGACTGCAAAATATACGAAAAAGTCCAAGACATATTCGTATACATGGCTGACTTACTTCAAGGGAACGAAACAAAGTGGTGGTTTTGGCAAAGCATAAACTAAAACAAAAGACGAGGAATAAAGACGAAGAATCGAACAATCAAAGGAACTAACTCTGAGATGCAGAATTTCAATCACATAGGATGTAACTCTCGAAGCTGTGATATTCTATCTTCTGTCCCTAGAGCGGTCAATATAAAGAGAAATACCAAACGCCATCTGGTGTAACAAAAAGAAAAGAATCGTCTGCAGCCTGAAGTCGTCGAATATTAATTTCATTTGGAAAAATTGAAATGGCTCATTACAGAGAATCCTTGGTACCTTCTTCGAGCCTGATTGATCTTCATCCATCAACAGATTAGTCCAAAGGACAGTCTAGTCCTTCGACCAGGCTCAGTCTAGTGACTAAACTCTATCTAGTAACTAGTGCAGTTGCATGTTTGATATTCTTCTTAAAACTAGGGAATTGGAATATTCTTCTTCGCTGGCTAACTTCACTGCAAAGAAAATGATAAATATATGTAAAAAGAATTGGTATGTGAAGAAAAATGATTTGGAAAACAAAATGAAAATGATTCTTACGGAAGGATATTGATGCCAAACACAGGAGATTTATTAGATCGATCATCCTGTACATAAACCAAAATGTTTAGGGGTATATGAAACAAAACTAAGAGGAAAACGTGGGCAGAGTGTAAAGTTAGCCCGACAGATAGAGTTGATTACAGAGATTTCTATCCCTAGAGTATACGATTAATTTAATCCAAAGCATGCCTACTCACTATATGGCGGTTATACTTTAAAGCAAATAATCATGGCGATAGTGATATTTTAGAATGAAATTAAAGTAGTATTTAGTGAGTATTTAGAAAGTAGGATTTTTACAATTATTTCTTTTCTGTTATTAAATTATGCCTGTCACGTTCTTGTTAGATTATAGTAGTTACGATAGTTTAAAAATTCCCCACTGTTATAGCAAAATCACAAGCTTCATGTAAAATAACTTCTTGAAATTTGATGGTATTTAATTAAAATGACTTTTCTTCAATTTTTGAACCGGAGGGAGGGATATTAGAGGACCAGAGGTATGGAATACCATTTATTTACGGTTTAGTTTTACAAAAGATGCTATCAAAGGAGCACTTGGAGCTTAAATAAAGGTACCAAATCGATTAATCACACCACACGGTACAAATAAATCAAACGTGGGTTTTGTGTTCCATGGTCACCGAGTTTTCTAAATATAAATATCTTGAATTTGAATCTTCTACGATATTATTTAAAACAAATAGCGCACAGAATCGAAATAAATATATAAATATTTTTAAGTAAAATTTGTATAAAATATTGTAAAGTAAAATTTTGCATAAATAATATTATATTGTGAACATATATATATATATATATAATCAAGCTTGATGAAAACGTTTTTAATATTTATTGTCAGGTTAAATTATAGATAAATGATATTTTATATTCTTGATTTATTTTTATTTTTAAAATAACATTGACATTAGGCTTGTGATTTTTTTATCATAAAAATTGAATTTTAAACTGTTGTAATTACATAAAAATTAGGGAGCAGGATTTATGATTGGGTAATGCAGAATGGTCCACCCACCCTTTTAATGCAGAATGATCTCCCAAACAATTTATTAAAGCATTTACACTTTTTGATTTCAAAATACCGTTTAAGAAATGTATTATATCAAGTTCTCTATGATGTGAACTGACAAAGTTTGATATATAAGATAGTAAAGTAACACATATGTAATGTAATTTTTATGTGCCAAGATGGGAAAAAGTATTTCAAATAGGAGGTTAATATTCAGATTAATATTTGATTACTTCATTGTAAATGACATGTAAATATAACGAATATAAAACATTTTAATATTATATTTATATATCGAGATGAAACCGAATTTTTAATAGAGATTAAAAAATACTAAATTTTACCAAAAAATTGTTAAAAATTCAAAGAATAACTTCGTATATTAATATTTGTTCAATCAATTACAATACGAGATCATTTGGTACACATATGCCAACACATTTAAACAAAATATGATTTTTATTTATAAAATTTTCATGCAATCTTATTGTCTTAAACTCATTCTTGAACAAATTGTAACGATACTTAAACACGAGGGTAAAAATTATCGACTAACTTAAATGATACATAATTACTAAATTATTCTAAAATAATTTCGTTACTGTTCGGAAATTTTTATTTTTATTTTTTTTTTTCATTTTTATGACTATAAAAGTCCTAATTTCGTAGTGAGCACTTTTCTACAATGTGACAATAATATTAAATCACTGTGCAATCAGATTTTGTTAGAAAATATTCGAATACTAATAATTTGATTGTATTAGACTAATTTGGGGATTAAGCTGCGTTAAAATTGATCATTACGTAAAAAAGTTTGAATGTTCTATTATAGTCACCCCTTCCTCATGTTATTACCACCACCACCTAACCAACGAACACATTTTTTTTATGTGATCTTGATGTTTCTCTGTGTTGATTTATCGCGGAATAGGAGCTGGATAAAATATCAAAGCATAAAATTTCTCCTTTTAATCATTCCATCCATTTACCACTATTTACGATCTAATTTAACAGTAAGATCAAGATTCTCGCAGGCTAAAGCAGAATGAAAAGTATGTATTCATTTCCATCGTTAATTGTGTCTTATATAGGGATGCCATTAAAGGTCAATCTACTATATATCTATATTTAAAATATTCCGTAATGTATTTTTTAACGGAATGGTAAATATGTCTCGGATATATAATATCCATGAAAAGAAAGCATTTTTATTCGGCTCCTTTACAACTACTTTCTTGTGTATAGTTGTCTGCCCTATTTTGCTTCGTAGATTGTACGCAGCACTATATCTCTTTCTGCACGATCGTGTATTATAAAAACTTCGTGTAACATAAATCACAGTATGAGACGAGAAAAGAGTATTACATTTATGTTGATGGACTTGTGTGTTTCACGTTAACGTATAAATCGGTACGTCGACTAAAATATAAATCTCGCATTTCAATCTAAATCTCCCTTCAAATTTGCCCATGCGATCCATCATTATATGGCAACACCTATAATGCATGAAGAAACATTTTAAAAAATACGAGTCTAGCTCTCAAGACTAATATTTTCTTACATTTAACTCATTAAAAAATTATATTAAATTTTTTTTTAAAATTAAATTAATAAAAACATGCAATTATTTAAAAAAAAGAGAGAGATAAATATTCTACACATATAATCAACGTTACCTGATATTCACAAGAGGCCGTAAAGTGAAAGGATCTGCAAATAATTTTCTCATTAGTTTAATTTCAAAATACGTCATGACAAACGTACCGTTGTCCTAACAATACATCGAAAAGAATTAAAACATCGATACCTTCAATCATTTGTAGCTTTGTATGACTTTATGTTTAGAAACTTAATCAAGATCAATGCTGCCGTGTTAAATGTTTAATGTTTCCTAAACTTCCTTCGAATCTATTGATCCATAAAGTCTGCACATCAACCTAATCTTGAACGTAGGATACTCCGTGTAAGACGATACTTCTATCGAAGCATGATACAATACCAGCTTCTGTTACGATTCAGTGGTCCTGTACAGTTTGTTAGCTTATATATACTTCAAACGCTTCTCACGAATTTCGTATCGACCTGCGATTTCTGTCCCGTCGATAATCGAAAGTCAGTGTTTAACGAACGCCACGCCATCCATAATACATTGACGGAACCATCGGGTAGCACGAATGTAATACCGATCGTGCTGCTAACGTATCAATTCGGTAGAAGAAAAGACAAACCGAATAATATCGGGCTTGACTTATAGACAATGTATTTTCCTTGCCCCGGATCATGTTAGTTCTGCACGATAGAGTGCTCTGTTTGTCGTGGCATACGATAGAGGAGAGAGTCGAACGAAAAGTTTGGAAAAGTGCACCGTAGAGAAAAAAGATAAGAATAAATATGAAAAAACGAAAAAGTTGTCCGCGTTTGCTCGTGGTATCGGTGGTGCGTGGTAATGTGACTAGCAAGAGCATTTGTTTGTTTATCGTTACGAAAGGAGGGGCCAGTGGCTACGGGTATGCAGGCTACGCTGTTAAACTATGGGGGGCAGCATGAGTTTGGTCGGTGCAGCGTTGCCTCGCAAGGAAGCCTCGAGGAAGACGAGTGCGACTCGAGCGAAGAACTTATAGGGAGCGCGTCTGGTGGGGGCCAGTCCGAGTCGCAGACTGTGGGGCTCCAACCGAAACTGGCCCCGATCAGTGGCTCTATGGAGCCCACCACCGTTTTCAGGCTTCACTTTCTCGGATCGGTTGAAGTTGAAGAGGAAGGGAGACGTAAGCGCCTTAACAACCACATAGTGCGGGAGGCTGTGACTAAGATCAAGGTCCGCCCTCCAACCCTTAGATGTATCATTATATTCTATTCTATAATCGTTGTTATGTTGGACTATCCTATCTTAAACAGATTATTTTTTTTTCCTCGTTTCTATCTGCATCACCCCTTCGCTTTCTTTCACTGACAACGAGTATCTAAACTTTGCGAATCGTGCTTTAGATAAAGTATTTAAACAGTACGTTAAATACCGAATGCTTTTGGATTGTTGATATTGTTATACAAAGTCCTTTTCAGTTAATATTAGTGAATCGAGAACGAATCATAACCTATTAACCGCATGAACTGTTAGTCAAAAACTTTCGTGGTTGCAAAATGAAAATATTTGTAGGTTATGAGTTCATTTTAGTTACGATGTCGATTTAAGCAGATATAACGTGTATATAACACGAGTGTAATGGTTCGTTAGAAAAGAAATAATCACCGAGGAAATTAAGTCGAAAATGTAAGTAGTCTATGCATTGAGTTAAATCGATGTTAAATGAGTTAAATTTCTATCAAATTGATAGATTAATATGTATATATAAATTCTTTACGTTTACGTTACTCGAGTATTGTTCCAAAAGTAATGAGATTATATTTATAAATTACATTCTTAATAACCAAAATTATTATTTTTCAAGTAATTTTCTTGGAAAGTAAACAACGTTAATCCATAACCAAAAATAACATTCTTCATTTTTTTAAACATTTGATTAATCTTCTAAATAGTTTTATTTATGTAAATATACGACTTCTCACAGAATTTTTTATTTTAAAATATGAGAATATGAGAATATTAAACTCAGATCCCGAAGAAAGAACTCTCGTATACTGATATATATATATATATATATATCTGAATACTTTAATAAGATTTATAAATCTTAATAGCTCACTTTCTTTTACCCAGAACAGCGGTTCTCAACCTCTTTCATAGATATTATCGATTAAGTCATGTACCACTTTGTAGTTAGTGTCTATTTTAGTATATCTTTGTTGTAGTATATTTGCACATAATTTACAAATTTTATATAATTTAGTTTAACCTGAAAATATTCACCGCATGTAGCCCAATGGTACCACGTGCTGCCAGTTGAGAACCACTGATCTGGAATATGAATTCGAGTCTACTTGTGAAATAAACCACGTCTATGTAGACTCGTAACTTGTGAAAATAAATGTAATGGATAATTTATCTTGCTTTGTTGACATTTATTAACACGAATATGAAGATTTATCTATCGAGATAAAAATTTATCCATCGAAATCAAAATTCTATCACGATAAATGTTCAAACTTATTTTTTTTCAAATAAAACGACTGGTTTATACTTATAGATAAAATCATTTATTTAACTCTGTTACTTTATTTAAGCTTACACGCTGTGTCAAGAATTATGATTCGAATAATTCTATAATAATTACTATATATTCAATGAAGTAATTATTTTTACAAACACTTTTTATAACAATATCCTATTTTTGTTTTATAAAATCCCCATAAGTAACTTTGATTATATTCTTCTTATAACATTAATTTTGTTATTAAATTCATAAATTCCTTCCTTTTTCCTATATTTCTTATATATATATTATACTTTCTTTATATGTATTATAAAATCATAAAATATGTTGCAGTTTTAATTGAATGCAATGATTATTAACGACCCATAACTCTATTAACTTATCCAGTAACATTTTCTTAGTTAACTCAATTAATTGTAAAATTTTGTAAAACTCTATGACTATTAAAACAGATGCGATGATAATAATTATAGTCCTTCATATTATGAGATATGAATGTAAAATGAAATGCAAAAATGCAAAATGTAAAATGAAAAAAAATAATGTAAAAGAAATTTTAGTTCGATATATTTAACAACAGCTTTAAGTGAAATTCTCTGAATTTACTCGTTGTCAGTGGAAATGGGTGTAACTAGACATTATTTAAACGAAATGTATTTTTAATGTATGATATTTTTCACTAATATGCGTAGCACATTTCATTAGGTTTTCTTATTAAACTCTCAGGTTTACAGAAGTTTCGTATTTCGAATTTGTCAGTACAGAAAAAAAAGAACATATATGGACGTTAATTCTGTTTTACTAAACTTGTTAAAAAAAAAATCTTCAATGTTGCGTATCATTTTTTATTATAAATTTAGACATAATTTATAGTAAACTTACAGCATCTTTTCTTACTGTTTTTTACTGTATGATACTGCTCATCTTAATTAATTAATTAATTAATTAATTGCTTTCTTTATTTTATTCTACATGCTGCTTCTTCACAATAGGCATTGGTACGTATTCCACTATAATAACATTTTAATTGTTCGATATTTAACAACATTGTTTGGAAATTCAAATTTGATTATGACACAAATTTCGATTAAAATTGTATAATATTATAACAAAATTTTAAAAAGTATTCCAGAATTGCTGAATTTTGGAATAAAAGATATAATATAGATATTTCGATTATATTGCCTTTTTTCGCACATTTTCTAGTCACATACTATTTTAATATTTTCTTCATTATTTTCTAATATAATATAGGGTAACTTCTAATAAGTTTCTAATGTAAAATAAATTTATTCAAATTTAAATCAAGTTTGTGTAAGTAAATAATTCAAAAATCATTTTTTTAGCACAATAATTTATCAACTAACAATATTAATATTTAAAGTTATAATTAAAATTATACATTACAAATTGTAGTTTTTACAATTTTATAAATTATTGGTTGAACCACTGATATCAAATATAATTTATAAAAATTTAATAGCTGAAATCCTTACAAGTTTAGAGATTAATAATTATTAATTAGTGAATTTTTATTGATTATTTGTTAATCTGAGCTACCTTAATTATGATTGATCATCGTCAAGCAGTGAAGATAAATTGATATTTATTAGTACTGCTAATTTATAACTTGTTAAATTTCACTACTAATATTAGTTCAATTGTTATTTAAACTAATTAGTTTATTTAAACGTAGATCTTTTTCTTTTTAATATCGTGTAAATATAATTTAGTAAATCTCTTACACAAGAATATTGTAAATTGTAAAATCCAATAATAATACAAAATAATGACGTATTAACATTAATTAATCGTAAAGGTCTTATAAGTAAAAATATAATTCGTGTTTTAACAAATTAGATATTTACAACATCTACAAAATTTCTAATTGAATTTAGATTTCATATAATAATAAATATTAGAAAAGTTATACAAATTTTTACCTTTTAGAAGAATATTTTAACCTACCATAAATTCATTGAAGTGGCATAGGCTTAAACATTTCTTAATAAATAATAATATAATAGTAATGTTTTGTTATAATAACATTCAAATATTAATATTCATGGTACATCATTCTTCCATGTCAAAAGAAGATTGCTGTAACATTTCACATTTTCAAAATTTTCATTGATGTCATAATTTAAAAAGTTAGAAAAGTTATCCACATTAATACCACTGATTTATAATTTTCAGGCTCCCCAATTTTTTAATTATTTCTATACATTATGGATAATGAATTAAACAACGATATATACAGGATGTTCCAGCAACGGTAGTACAACCGGGAAGGGGGTTATTCTACGATACATGAAAAAACAAATCGAAAATAAAGAATAAAATTTTTTCAGTCGAAGTTTAGTTGTCGAGAAAATCAACTTCAAATATTCACTGAATACGCTGCTGTATTGATGGTCCATCCATCTAACAAGATGGAAGCCATAGTTTAGTGCACGCGCACTCGGTGAATATTCGAAGTTGATTTTCTCGACAACCAAGCTTCGACTGAAAAAATTTTATTCTTTATTTTCGATTTGTTTCTTTCATGTAGAATTACTCCCTCCTCAATTGTACTACTGCGTTGCTGGAGTACTCTGTATATTATCACTTTTACAGTGTCATAATATTTTCAGAGTACCTTTTCAATCTTCATTCCATCTATAAAATATAAACCATTTACAACCATCGTTACCTTAATTCAGTAATTCGAATCCATTGTGAAAAAAATTGGAGTACATTCGATTACATAGGACTAAAATTTTGATATTAAATTAAAATAGAATTCAAATTGGTTAATTCTATTTTTGAAATTTGAATACAAATTTTGTAATTCCATTTAACTTGATTTTCCAGTAAGTTGTTTCTGTTATCAAGCAAATCTAAATAAATGAAAATGTATATATACAGGCACCGGATGGCGAAACGCAACCAAGTACAGAAGTTGACTTATTCATCTCAACAGAAAAGATCATGGTCTTGAACACGGATCTGAAAGAGATCATGATGGACCACGCGTTAAGAACAATATCTTATATAGCAGATATTGGTGATGTAGTGGTGCTAATGGCACGAAGACGATTTGTGCCGCACGAAATGGAAGAAGCACCGAAAATCAACAGAACTCCGAAAATGATTTGTCACGTGTTCGAAAGTGAAGAGGCTCGTTTCATTGCACAAAGCATTGGACAAGCATTTCAAGTAGCTTACATGGAGTTCCTTAAAGCGAATGGAATAGAAGATCACAGTTTCGTGAAGGAAATGGATTATCAGGAGGTACTCAATTCTCAAGAAATATTCGGAGATGAACTACAAATGTTTGCCAAAAAGGAAATGCAAAAAGAGGTAATTTCTTTCCTTTTGTAATATTACATGTGCACGAGGAAAGTTTAAGTACTAGTTTTTAAAATATTCTGAATAAATATTCTAATGAATAGCATCAGGCGTAATACTTAATCATAATTGAAAAACAGTTGCTTATCTTGATAACAGTATTTGATAACGATACAAGAAATACATATGAATTTGAATATGATAGATATTTATTATTATAATTGATTATACTGTTATTGTGAATTATTGCTATTATTATTATTAATATTTATTATGAATATTTAAATATAGGATACAAATGTACTAAATATATCCAAATTGTAGATAGTACAATATAATAATTAACTCTGCCCAATAAACTATATAAAAGATTACTCTGATATAAGTAATATCAGAATAATCTTTGATTAAGAAATAAGATAAAATACATAGAAAGGAGTAACTGCTCATTTTCTAGTATTAGAATTTAATAATAAAGCAATTACTTTAGTTTTGAATCGAAATTAAGAAACCTTTTGTTATCGGATATTTGCAGGTTGTGGTACCAAAAGCAAAGGGTGAAATATTGGGCGTAGTAATTGTTGAATCCGGATGGGGTTCTATGTTACCGACAGTTGTAATAGCAAACCTGGCACCAGCTGGTGCGGCTGCACGTTGTGGACAGTTAAATATCGGTGATCAAATAATAGCCATTAATGGTGTTTCGTTGGTTGGCTTACCCCTCTCTACTTGTCAGACTTACATCAAGAATTCAAAAAATCAGACAGTCGTCAAACTAACTGTCGTCCCGTGCGCGCCAGTAGTCGAGGTTAAAATTAAAAGACCCGACACCAAGTATCAGTTAGGATTTAGTGTACAGAATGGAGTAATATGTAGTCTATTGAGAGGCGGCATCGCTGAAAGAGGAGGGGTTCGGGTGGGTCATAGGATTATCGAAATTAACAATCAAAGTGTCGTCGCCGTGCCGCACGAGAAGATCGTGAACCTACTTGCTACATCTGTCGGCGAGGTACGCAAGCTTTTTCTAATTTAGTTTATATCCTACATTCTTTGTTATTATCTATAACTTGATATTCTATTGTATACTTCTCATGTCGATTATGAATCGACACCGAAATCATTTCTAGTGTTAAAAATGGAAAAAGGACAACAAAGCCAGCAAATAAATTTTAATCGAATTTGAATTTAATAATAAAACGAAAAATAATATAAATTTATCTTTGTATCGCTAAAAATTATTAGTTTATTGATTCAAAATTTGAATTTTGAATTTTTTAAAGACTATGTATACCAATTTTAAATATTTTTAATTTCTCTATAATTTAATTTACAAAGTTTTATTATATTTTTAATTATTTAAAGATTTTTTTTATTTCACTACAAATTTCCTGCACAACACGATATCGAAAATTAGGTGTATATAATATGTAAGTGAAAAAATGAATTGAAATAAAAAATATTTTGTTTCAGATATTAATGAAAACGATGCCCACGTCGATGTTTAGGCTACTAACTGGCCAGGAATCTCCAGTGTATATATAAGCGTTTGGTTGCCTGGCTGATATGCGTAGTGAACAGACAATACATCCGCCATCCACTACCATATTATTCACTACTTTACTCTCTGTACAGATTTATTCTACGCAAATTGCTTTGTGTTTCGATTCTTGTGGAATTCTATTCGTATATTCTCACCAGCTCCTGCTTAGCAAAGCAACAAAACTTACGTAAACACGTTGCGACAAATATTAATATATTGAATATTTACATAAAGCAAAAAATATATATATACATAATATATACATAAACATTTTATTTATGAATGGGATTCTCTATGTCTGTTTTCCAGTCAACTATTTGAACGACATAGAAAATAATATACAGATGCTGGAACTACAACAGCAACAGTTGTTACAAGCTGAAACAATTTATGATTATCTCTCATCTATTCTTCCTTTCCGTCTGATGTATTTTTATTTTCTGTCGTCTTATAAAATGACAGAATATTTGATATACGTTGGACAAGTTATTTACGATATATCTATGAAAGAGAATTATTGTACCTTTTACTCAAAAGTTGTTGATCTGCGACTTAAGCTTGTTACCGATTTCACACGATTCAATGTTAAGCAACTTTTGATGTAAAAAGTAATAATTGTACCACTTGTATTGCATGTTTGTATGCATTTACGTATTTTATCTATCGTAAGCATTCTGTATATTTGTTCTTAGAACAGTTTTCGTATTTCATACAACGTTATACTTTTGATGCATTTTTATGAGAACGTTTATTAAAGTAATAGAATAATAGATCGACAAAGGTGGTCCTTTTGCGAAACAAAGACAAAAGGGAAACCAATGAATTAACTGTTTAATTAAATTCCATTTACCCAAATACAATAAATGCAGAAATTATTGCGAAATCAGCATTGAGAATCGCATTCCATACGCAGTAAGAAAAACGAAATATGCAGTGCACACGATTATACATAGCACAAAGCTCTTTACCACCGTTTAGAGCAGGGCTGGAACTCTCTGTACATTACATAGTTAACGACGGAGTATGTTTCTACAAGGGCCTTCATACATTTTGTTGGCTTTATGGAAATTACATCGTTTATTTAATCTTTTTTATCCACGGGTTGCAAATCCCTAGTTTTTTAATTTTAACTAACATTAAGATCTACTATCTATTACGTACTATTTTAAATGCGACGTCTCGTGATAAATATCACGGTAGTTATACGGAAGAGTACTCCGTAGTATTTCATTGTATCAGTAATTTTTGTTTATAGTCATTTTCGTTTACGGCTACCTCTTTCGATGTTGTTAACAATAACTTTGATCGAAATCCAACCATATACCAATTATTATTGATACTAAAAAAATTGAATATTTGAAGTTGTGCAGGCATCAAGAGGCGCTATTAAAAATCCAATATTTTTCATTTGTAGAGTTATCCTAAATAGTTACAGCACTAACAAATGTTTAATAAGGTATCTATTTCCTTAATACTGTGTTGTAAATTTAGAACATTGCATACAGTTTGATGATTATTATAAAATGAAATAGTTTAAACAACAAAATTCGACATTTGAGGATAGAAAGACATCCTTTTTTTCATAGATACCATAAGACAAATGATACGAGTTAATTTCAAAAATTTTTATTTATGAAGTTCAAGCTTGAAATTAACAATTGATGATAACGCTCTATGAATTGCTACTGGAGTAATTCTATCATCTACAAAACAACGTCTGTAGTGTAACATACTTGCGTAAAAATGAACGCACTTATTTTTGTTACTGATGGACAATGATACCTTAAGGTCGTCAGTTGTAAGCGACTTTTGTGGTGCAATATTACTACATCATTTTTTCACCATTAACGTAACCAAGCGAAAGCAATCTCATTAATTATACAAGCATTTACAATTACCACGATTAAAATATGCTCTTATTAAACTATTTAGAGAATACTCTTTACCTATGGGATATGAATTAAATTAAATTAAATGAAGTTTTAATCTCGATTTTATGTAATATTGCGACTGAAAAAAAAAATTATTAAAATTTACAAATGGTAACAAAATAATATTAACATGGAGAGGAGTTCTCTTCTATGTAAATACCGCGCACGATATTAAGTTCCATCTATTTTTTGCTGAATATTTTTTACTTTTCGCTTCGAAATATCGCAAGAGATACGCGATACGCAAATCTTAAGATTTCTAATGAAAGTTTGATAAAATTTCAATGCCAAAGTACATTAAACGACATTAAGTATGACGACATGTTGGATTGCATGATTTTCCTGGCTATGTATCGTAATATATCCAATAATAATTTTCTTCTTTACATATTTCGAACCATAATTCATGATAATTTCTGTCTAAAAAAACTTTCATAGAATGTCAAGCTTAATATTTGTAAATGTAAACGATTGTGATTGAGATTAAAAGATTTACGCTACTTTTACTGTTTGTGTAAGCAAAAATGAAGAATTCCTGAGAGAGACTTCGCGTTCTCTTCTCTCTTTATTGCTGTTATATTTCCATCATTTACAGAGGAATATTTTTTTTCCTACTGTGTGATAAAGTCATAATCATTTTTCCGTTTTTAATATTAATTTCAAATTACTTTACTTGCCATTTTATTATCTTGTTACTAACATGTTGAAAAATTGAGATAAATCACGTATACATATAGGTGCTTTAAGGTTAATTGAAACTTAATGTTTACTTTAAAATGATTCTTTTTAAATGACATAACATGTCATTATTAAAAGCATTTATATGCACCACTAAACAAGAATAATTCAAACAATATTGTAAATTATTATGACAAAATTGAAATTCAATTGTGGCAAGGAAAATATGGCGTATTTTCTGAATAATGGGAGAAAAGACAATTGAATGATATACTTATCCATGTACATGATGTAAATTACAATTTATATCGACAATTTTGATACACATCAGAGAAATGCCAAATTTTTTCTTCTATCATTTATATACGGCGGCATTTATAACTTTTACGAATATTTTACAACATAACAAAGTTTAAAAAACGATAAATTTTATTTTATTTTGTTATAGGTATAAAGACAAAAGGTATTTTATAAATATAATGCAACCTTGAAGTACCTATGTTATAAAATACTTCTAATTATTCATTGAATCGTTAGTTTATCATAACAGAGTCGTAATATGAACATCTTTTAAATGTAAAAAGAAAATGAAAAGAAAGAGAAGAGGAGAAAAAAGAATGAGTGTGAAAGAAAGTAACTGAAAGAGATAGTAGTTTCGATGCTTGAAGCATTATATGATTTTACAAACCCCACTTAAACCGGTTTGTTGTAATATCAGGTAACATGTACAAAAGTCTACTTTATACTGATTTCTATTTTATTTGCATTTAATTAGTGCCATTTATAATGCCCTGGAATTGAACTTTTTTATGTTATGTTTTATGAAATATAAATATGCGCATGCTTGTGTAACGGATCCGAGTGGAAAATTGTTTTTATCTTAAATTCAATAGAATAACTTGAGAATTTTCAATTCAGATACAAATTTAAACGAATGATAAATCACGTTTTGTTTTAAAAATTGCATTTAATATATCGTCGAATGCACACAAATATACAGCACATTTTTAAAGATAGTTATAAGAATATTGCTGCAACCAAAGAAATTATATTTCTCAACGCATAAAAATTGAATAAATTAAATGAAAAATGCAGTCTAATATCTTGTAATTGAAATTAAAAGAAATTCTTAAAAATTATTGTAATCACTTTCTTCAAGAAATATACTTAATTTATTAAAATAAATGTCTATAATCATAAGTGAACATACAGCAATGTACTTCTTATATAATTTATATTTATTATTAAACAATTATAGCTCTGCTATAAATATCAATAATGATAATGTGTCATTGTTGTGGGAATGTAGAACATACATTTTTTGTTCTAAACGTTTTAGTTTCAATTAAAAAGAGATATTAAATTTCACATTGCAGCTCTTCTCCATTAAATATCCTTATTTTACATTAAACACATAAATTCACGACAGATTTATAATTGAACAAAATAAGAAAAAATAAGTTTAGAAATCATATCAAAGTTTCTCCTTTATAAATCATTGTGTTTTCAAAAACAAATTACGAGCAAACTTAATTATGGAAATAAACACAAAGATACAAACTTAAAAAAATTATACATACACATATTCATATTTTACATATTTTATATATGTTTATACATCATATGAAACTTCAAAAATTTATGAAATACTTAAATTTTTGTATCTCTAATTACTTTCATAAAGTTCAATTGAAATTTAAGTTCAACTGTGCATTCATAACGAAGATGCGATATAAATTACAATTTTGTATTTTTATCTTCACGTGCAAAGTTATCTATCTTTATATACAATAGAAAATCTGATTTCAAACGATGTATGCTGGTTTATAAATTCTGTATTTCGGTTGAAATATTTTATCGTTGTCGACACGATATCGAACAAGTTATTTTAAAATCTTAAAGATTTACAAAGTACAAAATCCACTCGATACGTTTCCCAAGAAAACATTACCTTTGCGTTGATCGTAAATGTTCGATTACGCTGTTCTGTTTGTAGTCCATTCAATACAAGATGATTTGCATTTATTTATTGACCCAATATTATTAAGAGATACTTTGACTCTTTACATTCGTACTTTTCTTCCACAAATTTCCTTTTATTATCATGTATCTGTATGCTGTATGTATGTCTGTTCTCGCAGATAAATGAAAATCATTTTGGATCTAATAGAGCAAACAGAAAAGTAATGCGAGAAATGTGTATTAGTTAAAGAAACACAGAAATAAGTTTACTTCTTTTAATAAAAACTCGTATTGTTCTCACGTTGAATGCTAATTAATTTACGAAGAACACTTTGTTGAGAGATCCATCGGTTAATACATAAATTCGTAAATAGCAATTAACATTTGCTTTCTATATTAGTCGTATTAATGTACTTTCGAATGTTCACAAATAATATTACTTAATAACAAGTAATATTTAATTAATATCATCAATGATATAGTTAGTAAATACATACGTATTATTTATACCAGTTCGTTCTTTTATATCTTCGATCCTAAATTATAGTCATTTAATCGAAGAGATTAGTTGAAACTATATATTTATTTGCACTCCTTTTATATACAGGGTGCCCCGGCAACGGCAGTATAACCAGAAAGGAGGTGATTCTACGTGAAAAAACAAATCGAAGATGAAGAATAACATTTTTTGGTTGAAAGCTCCATTATCGAGAAAATCGACTTTGAATATTCACCGAGTACACGTGCACTTAGCTATGGCTTAAATGTATGGACCATCGATACATTAGTATCGGTGGTACAATCGAAGAGGGCGTGATTCTATGCAAAAAGACAAATCGAAAATAAAGAATAAAATTTGTTCATTTGAAGCTTCGTAAAGAAGAAGACTTTAAATATTTACATAGAACGCTGGTGTACTGATGGTCCATCCGCCATAGTCGGTTAGTTAAGTGCACGCGTACTCGGTGAACATTCAAAGTCGATTTTCTCAACAACGAAGCTTCGAAGGAAAAAATTTTATTCTTTATTTTCGATTTGTTTTTTCACGTAGAATCACCCCTTTCCATGTTGTACTACCGTTACTGGGACATCCTGTATACTCTATTTGCAACCAAAAATTTGCACCTTCTGCAACGCATATTAAATAATTTTCAATTATTATCTCGTCATCGATGATTTCATTATTTTAGAACAATGTACAAGATACACACACACATATATATATGACATATTTTTATGTGTAATATACATAGAAGATTGATATATGGCAATAGAAGGTATTACTTCCGTAAATATCGAATATATTTAAATAGTTTAATTTATATATAGTAGAATATGAAGAGGTAATCAACGTGTCAACAATCACGGTTTTTATAATCGATACCATATTTACTTTAAATCGAAATATTTCGTCATTTCGTACGATTTCGTACTATTTCTCGCATACCCTACTTTTATGTTCGCAATTATCGCGACAGTATAAAATTATACTCGACTAGATAGGATAAACGATATAAATTTTATAACATAAAGGATCGATCTACGATTAACCTTTATGGATGCTTTCTTAGATTAAAAAAAGGAAAAGAGGAAATAAGAAGGGAAAGCCTTAAACAAATCCAGAAAGCTCATATTCCATTGTAAAAAGCGTAAGCAGCGTGTTGCACATCGCATATCACATTAAATGTATAGATCCACAATGTCGAATGACACGTGTTCCCTCTTATGGAAAAATCGTAATGAACTTTTTCGGGCGCTTACGTTCATAGAATGAATTTATTTACACATGCAACACCACGTTTTCTTATTCATTCACACTTATCGTAAAGTATTTACATATGCATAACGTATAATGTATCATATATAATACATAATATATTATATGTATTATATTATATACATTGTTATAATATATATTATAGATATATTGTTGTCTACATAATTATATACATAATTATATTATTATATTATGTATATAATATAATATATTATGTATCATAATGTCTATGCAGTAATAAATAATAAATTTGTTTCGTAAATTCTAAACAAGTTTTCCAAAATTTCGGTATTTATTACTTTATCGTCTTTGTGCGATTCGTATTAGGTTTTCTGAAAATATCAGAATAATATCAGAATCGTGATGGTTTCATTTACGAATTTTAATTATCACGGAAATATGGAACTTCTTTCTTCCGACGTTACTTATAATATATATTATGAACAGAGTCATTGTATGAACATATTTTTAAGATGTGTCATATTAAGAAAACAGCGTCTTGTAAGTATTATATGTATATGGAAGTATTCAGAGGAGAAATATATATGATAAATAGGATTCTCAAGTAGATCGCGTCCGAAAACGTTGAAAGAGGCAATTGCAGCGTTTAGGATAGGTATATCATATGCATAGCGAAAAAATGAATTTTGGCATGGAAATTTTTATCCATATATTTGGTGAACAAAGGAATGATACGAATAAAATATATGGGATCAAACATGTTTATATTGGGTGGCCGAAACTTATCTAGTCATTACGCTAAGAGTAAGATAAACGCAACATATTTACGTGTATACATGTACGCATGTAAATACGTATATATGGAAATATAGATACGGATACAAATATAAATAAATATAAATATAAATATAAAGATAAATGCAAATATAAATATAAATACATATATATACAAATAAATATGAAGATAAAAATAAAATAAAAAATGCAGCCACAGCGAATCACCTTGACTGAACGTGTCTAGCCATTTTAATAATAACATTTGCAAAGTAACGTTATTGTCCATCTGACCTTGCGTGATTGTTGATAAAAATTTCTTTTTCTTACGCGGTAAAATCAATCCGAGTTTTTGTCGGTTCAAATCTGCCGCCGTTGTGCCCTCCTTCCCCCGCCAGATACCGCATTTATCTTTACGTTTGAAAATTGCAAAGAACACGCATAAGAAAAATTCTAAAAGTATAACTTCGATGCGAAAAGCATCACGTTTTATTGCATAACGCGTGTAAAACGTATAAGCGTATGTGGTATCAAAAAATGTTATACCGTACTGTTAACCGTAGAGTGTATTTGATATTATTAATGAAAAAAATAAAACGTGAAAAAAAACTATCAACGCAAAGAACTATCACAAAATAGAAAATTAAAATATACGGAATTTCTTATGACTGCTTGTACAATACAAATTATATAGTATATACACTATATATATATGTATATATATATAGTACATATATCATGTATGTGTATATATAGTATATAAGTATATATTTATATACGAAACTGCAAAAATTCGCGCCACGAATTATTACCTTGCGCATGCGCATGCAAAGATGTCGGTAATGAAAGGTAATCGCTTCTCGACAAATTGTATAAGTGGCTTCGATATACTGAATCGAGCAGTCTGTATGGAAAAACGGACAAAAGCTTGTCTTTTGATTGTGCTTTTCACATTCTTCGTTTATCACGAATGAAGAATTTTGTCGATTTAAAATTATTGTTGTACGGATAAACTCAGATACAAATTATTCGAATAAAGATGCTCATGATATATTACATACTAAATGATGATGTGTTCGAAAAACAAATGGGTTTGTACTCGAGGAAATTAAACTAATGAACAATTCGCAATAAAAAATTATGGTGATGCCCAGAATTATGAAAAAAATGGGAAAAGAATATGACGAACGCGTTAGAAAACTGAAATAGATAACAAAAACATAATTTATAGCTTTTATATAAAGTTGAAGATTAAAATCTTGTCGAAAAAATATTCGTAAGTAAAAACGAAAACAACGAGTTTTTATTTACTGAAAAATAGTTAGATCTTATCGGCTAATATAAAACAAGCTATAATTAATATATCGCAGAAGGCGTAAATTCTAAAATATTCGAAATTAAAATTCATATTCATTGATTCTAATGCATAATTTAAATGTAATTAAAGATCACTACATTCGTTGCATCAAGAAAAAGAAAAAATAAGTTTAATACATCAACTTAATATATGTATTTAAATATTAATGTTTGATTTATTGATTAAGGTTATATTATAGTTAATATCGAAGCAGAAAATATATATAAGTTGTTATAAATAGCGTATTTAAGTTGATATAAATATACTTTTCATATAAGTTACTTTTAATTTGAAATGAAGGTTTGTATCAAAAAAAGAAAGTCAATTTCCACAAGGAGAACGTTAATTTAATAGTGATCACTGATCGGGCAAAGTCAGTGCGAACGATAGACACAACATTACCTTAAATAAATCATTGGTAAGATAATCTAAACAACCGTTTGTAATGTCGATAAGTGATAAAATATACCTTATACATAAATAGAGCTTGCGCTGTAGCTTCATCAGTCATGAAACATGCTACAAAATATCGTGACTGTCTTTATCAATGTTTGTGAATGTATTATAAGTTATAAATTATAAGTGAGCTACTGAATGTGTACATGGTAATATTATATTAGTCCATATTAAGATAATAAAATGTAATTTTGAATTCAAATTTTAAATGTACCTTAATTGTTATATCATATGTTCATAATTTTTTCTAATAATTTCACATTTTACACTGGTTACAAAATATAAAATTTTATTATATATGTATATATATTATTATAAATTAAAATTTTTGAAAAAAATACAAAAATGTAGAAAATTCATACATTTTTTTTAATTGATTATTTATAAAAAGTAAAAACATCGCATAAATTTGCATTATTGTAATCTTTTTCATATATTAATACTTATTTCATTAGGAAATACAATTTATATTCTTATAAATATACGATATGTACTATAATATGTTTACTGTTTAATAAAAAATTAAAAATACAAGATTTTAGCCCTAGAAAGTCACACAACATAACAATTATTATTTCTTTAAACAAAATAGTTAATTAATATTATTATTTGAAGGACTGTGAGTTGTACTAAAAGTTGGTAATAAGATATGTATATAGAAATGATTTAAAATTATTTCTAAAATAATTTTATGACGATAATCTTCTTATATCTTGTTTTTTAACATATTTCCTGAATAGTAATTTTATCTTATAAATTTAAAGCTTTTTAAGATACAATAATCTCAGATTGTCTTAATATTTCTTGATACAAATCAAACACGCATTCAACCTACAACGTGCACTCTGCATACATTTCAAACTAACCGAAAGAACAAAAAAATACAGAATAGCCACACTCAGGCAAACATACTCCCTAGAAATATTACCAATAAGTATCACACATATTTACAACATATCTTTATTTCTTTTTGTTTAAAATGTCAATGTTTTATAAAATATAAATTATTAAAATATACATTCACTTAGACCTTTGTTATTATAAATATATATATATGCTCTAATTATATACCAATATAAGTTTGATATTCTTCTGATATATTTTTGATGAAAATATATTTGATATGTTTTGAAAACATAATTTGATAACCAGATTCAAAATTACGTTTAGTAACATTTTGGTGACAAAATTTGTATCAAGCATTTAAAAAATATGTTAATAAGAAATTTTGCTGACAGGATTTATTCAACTTATCTGCATTTTATAAATTATTTCTTACTCGTTTATTATAAATTTTACTAAAAATCTATTAAAAGTTAACCAATAATTCAGTCTGTTGTATTAAATTAATGTTTGTAAAATTTTTAAAGATTTTAAAATCTTTATCAAATAATTTTTCTTAACTTTAACACGTTAACTGAAATTTATATTGTAATTATTAAATATTTCATTTTAAAAAGAATATGAAAAATTTCGATACATTTTGATATGAAGATATAAAATATTTTGAGAGAATACAAAATATAGTTATACTGTCAATAACTTTTGTCATGTCTCGAATATATATTATCTATGGAGTAACATGGGATCATATTTTCTGAATACGAAATAGTGCTTGTAAAATGCAATATGTCTACCTCGCAGAAGAAGAGCCTGTTAATTAATAATTTTTCGAATTTCTTATATAGAATTGTTAACTACATGAAAGTTCCTTTTTAATTTAGTAATTTGTGAATAATTTGATATGTAAAATGAGCTTTTCCGTGAAAAAAACAGGTGGTAGAATGTGGCATGAAGCGCGAAAACAGGAAAAGAAAATTCGTGGGATGTTAGTAGATTATCGTCGTAGAGCTGAACGTCGACGAGATTATTATGAAAAAATTGTAAGGAACCTAATTGAATAATTATTTGTATATATATTTTTTTGAAGTTACATAATTTAATGTTATTTTTCTTGTAATGCGATCTAAATTTTTCTTTTTCTTTTACTTGTTAACCTTAAACTTCTTTCTAACATTATCACAATCTCTGTAATTATTAATAGTTATTCAAGGATATAAATTAAGAAATTACATAACATCCTTATCTTTATTTTATTTTGCTTTTATCATATAATTATATACATAATATGCATTTTATATGTGAAATAAATAAATACATAGTAAAAATACATATCTCCTCATTTTTTAGTTTATTTTATTTTTTCATGCATATATTTAAATTCTCAGAAATCAGATCCTACACAGTTTTTACAACTTCATGGAAGACCTTGTAAAATACATTTGGATCCAGCAATTGCTACAGCTGGTGATAGTCCAGCAAATATGTAAGTTAATATGTACTTTAATCCTACTAATTCTAAACATCTATTATTAAATTTGTAATCATTACTTAACTTCCAGTCAATTATTATATAAGAATATTGGAACCATATTGAAATTGAATTAAAGAAAAATTAATGTACGATATTTCAAATGTTTTGAAAATGTTAAAGAATGTTGAAATTTGTAAACTGTGTTATTCGAGTTACTAAATAAATGAATCAAAATATAATTTAATTCATATACTTCTTTAAATAAAAAATTATGATTTTTAATGTTATTACTCTTATAATTTGATGTATTATGTAATAATTAAATATTATAACACATAAATTAATATGAAATATTTATTTATTTTATCAATAATGATCATAATTCATTCATATAGAATTTCAAAAACATTTGAAATGAAATAGAAAATAAGTTTAATATTTAATATTTTCTGTAAAAAACTAAAATATTTAATAATTGTGTCATATGTAAAAATAATTTATGTATTAAATAGGAAAATTAATTGGATATATTTAAATAAATTATTTTAAAAGAATACATATATGAAAAGATAAATATATAACTCCACTATATAAATAAGTAACTTTATATGTGAAATATATGTTATATTAATATACATTTAACATTACATTACATTAACATATATTTATTGGCCAGGATGCCATGGCAAGGAAATGAAGACAATCTTATTGATCGATTTGATGTTCGTGCCCATCTTGATTGGATACCAGAAGCACCAGATTCTATTGATGTAGATATTGCACTTACTAGTGAAGACAGACATATCAATTATGAACGTTATCGTATCATTGTTCAAAATGAATTTTTAGGCGGTAGGAAATTACATTTATTCTAAAATTTATATTTCAGTTTTATTTCAAACTATTTAATAAACAATAATTTTTAATATAGTAACGGAAGAAAAATTTTTACATCAAATACATTTGGAAGAACAATTTGGTTCATCAACAAAATTAGATTCTGCTAGGGATAAAAAAAAATCATGTAATAATGTAGCTATTGGATATAATTATGAAACAGAAGAGCCAATACCTGAAACAGTAAAATCTTTGGATACTGTTATATCTGATGAAAAAGCAGATGATGAAGATAGTGATATTGATTTAGGTATAATATATGCTATAAATAATTGTTACAGTCTTGTATGTTAAATATATTTCAAATTACACCTTTAATTTTTCCCTTTAGATATTTGTGTAGATGTATCTCAAATAGAACCATCACAGGCACATGAAATGAATTTAGTAGCTCAAAAATATGGGCTTTTAGGAGCTGATTATTTTAGTTTTTTAACGCAAGATTTTGAGGAAGCTGAAACATTGAAACAAGCACGCAAACAAGAAGAAGAAAAAGCCATGTATTCGGTAAAACATTTTTCTTTATGTTCCTATGTTTATATTATATGTTTATATCATATTATATATTATATTCTAAAAAATATATATTTTTTATATAATATATTATGTATACCTATAACATTAGATATATTCTTTTATAATATTACATCAATCAAATTATTAATTATGATAATGCATTTAATTGATTTACATTACAGGGCAGAAGATCACGTAGAGAAAGACGTGCATTTAGAGAGAAAAAAATGATTGGTCGTGTTATGAGTCCACCTAGGTAGGTACCTTTTATTATCTTGAAAATTTATTCTTCTTTATTTGGATACTATTAATAAGTTCATTAATTAATTACTTAGATAAATGATTTAACAAACATATTTATTGCTTTTTATATTTTACTGGTTTATTAGTTATGCAGCAAGAGAAAGTCCTGAATACAATCCTTATAGAAAATCTTCATCTAAATCTCGTTCGAGATCTGTATCGCCTGTAAATACTGGACAAATAACTTATATTACAAGTTTTGGTGGTGAAGAAGAAACTCATGGAAGTTCGTCTCATGTTACTTCTTCCAATTCAAGAAAAATTAATTATTCTCATCTTAGGCGTAGAAGATCAGACAGTCCAACTCTTAACGAACGAACCATTAATAGAAAGCTTTCAAAGTCAAGATCTAGAAGTTGTTCTCGATCTGTTAATAAATCTAAATCGTACAGAAATCGTGATAGAAAACGTAGTACATCGAGAACAAGGTAAGTTTGTCAACACTCGTAAATAAGTATTTACATAAATATACATATTTATTTATTCATATATTTATATTTGTGATATTAATTGTCTTCATTAGTATTTTTGTAGTTCGTAGTTTATTTAGTTACTTAGAATATTTATGATGCTAATCTTAAAAATATTTTTAAGAAGAACACGTTCGAGACATAGAAAAATCACAAGGTCAAGAACGAGAAGTCATTCGAGACGATCACGAACCCGAAGTGAATCAAGGTCCCGATATAGAAGTTTCACTAGATCTCGTTCGCGCACGATTTCAAGGTCAAAAACAAGATCTAGATCCCGCTCACGTCCTAAAAGATCTAGAAGCTCATCCTCAAGTAGTGTATCCAGATCAAGATCAAGATCAAGATCAAGATCAAGATCTAAATCGCATAACAGGAGCCACTCGAGAGATAGTTATCGGCGGAGACATTACTCTCCATCGAAATCAGTATCTAAATCTCGATCCAGAACTAAATCTCAATCTAGATCTAGATCAAGATCAAGAAGTCAATCCAGATGCAAACGATCTCGGAGCCTCGAAAATAAAGTATCAACACTGCCAAGGTACAATATATGCTTCAATTCATATGAAACTTTTATTATATTTGTTATTTTCTAATTGTAATATTAGATACTACGGCCGACGAGGAAAATCGTCAAGTTTGGAATTAGAATTATCAGATAGTGAAGAAAAAGTCCCTACAACAGCACCAAAACCAACGGTTACTAATACCACGAGCATGTAAATTTAATATTAATTATTATATTTCATATTGTAATCTTAAAAGTAGCTTTAAAGATCTTTTTAATTAATTCAAATATTTTAGGAACAAGCCAAAAGCAGGGTTAAGTACAAATTCTGGTGGCGGACACAAAGTCAGTAAGAACCATAACGCTTACTTAGTCACTTAAAGCACAGAGAATAAGACAGTATATACTCTTTATATAACTACCCTCTCAACGAAGAACTTCAACAAGTGCTACTTGTTTTCATTCTGTTGGATAATATAAGGCGTTTAAATTATATTCTTTATATTTCACATTTAATAAACTCATTCCGGTTTACATTGTTACATATACAACAGTAGGAAGCCACGAAGAATTTGAATTTTATGTATTTAAAAATACGATATACTTTATATTTTTTTTTTTTGTTCTTTTTTTTGTAAATTTATATTGCAATTTTATTTTAATCGATGTTAAAATATTTATAATATAATTAAATATTTTTTGTAATAA
>NW_016932250.1:146543-206543 GCF_001483705.2 Eufriesea mexicana
TTAAATATTTTTTGTAATAACTATATGTAATTAAGTTCCTCAAAAGTAATTTTTATAAAATTTGTGCTATTAATATTATCAGAATGAAAACATCAAATTTTTTGTGGTTTGATGTATTTGTTTTGTAGAAGTAGTAATGCAAAAGAGTCCTTCAGTATAGGATATATTTGATATTAATTTTAATATGTAGTAGCATAAGTTTTCTGAAATTTTAATATAAATTTTATTAAATAATATATTTTAAAATTATACAAAAGATATAAACTTAAATTAGAAATATGTAACATATATAACACTTTTTAATATCATAAAATTTGTATTGAAATTTTAGAAATATTTTATGCTTTGCTACACAAAAAATTTTAGTGATTGGTAGCAGACTTTTAAGAGTTACATTTTTCAGTCACTGAAAATTACACCTCAGGAGCGGCTTAAGAAAAAAATGCAAGCTTTATTAAATAGGCAATGTAAATAAAATTTATTATAATTTTTAACGAACATTATATTAGTATAATATTACAATTATATTTATATTTTAGATAAAGCTGATAAAAAAGCTGAACAACTTAGAATTGAGAAGATGGAACAACAGAGGCAAGATAGAGAAGATGAAATTCGAGAGATGTCTCTGAAATTACGTAGAAAGTATGCAGTTATTTTTATTTTATATATTTTATATTTAATTTAATATTACTTTCACTACTATTACTTGTATTACTGTATTATTACTGTTTAATTATTTTTATTTTAGACAAAGAGAACGAAGACATCGTTATGAAGGTCATAGTTCTGATTCACATTCCTCTGTATCGCGAACGCCAAGTCCTGGTCGCAGTCCGCGAATTGTACGTCGAGATAGAAAAGACAGAGACATGAGAGATTTCGAAAACGATCGTGAACGAGAAAGAGATAGAGAACGAGATAGACGTGATGATCGAGAAAAGTTTAGAACTGAATCTCGTAGAAGATACAGAGATTCACCACTTCGCTCTTTAAGCCCAAGAAATAGCCGGTAAAATTACAAATGGTCATTATAATACAATAAATTGAAATTAAAAGGGTTCATTAATATTTTTCTTATGTCATCTACTCTTTCAGAGGCCTAGTCGATTATTGACAAGAACGCATGCGGTTAATCTTCCATTTGATGGACTTAAAATTTTATTAGATACTTCCTGCATTGCATTCCTTCCATAAAACGCTATAAATGCTCTAAGAAATGCGATAAAGAAAGATATAAAACATATGATCATCATTTACAATTATCCTTTATTATTAACTATTATTGTTTAATCTTACATCATAAGAAAATAAATACAGTTGTTTATTTATGTCTTATAATTATTATTCAACATTGAATTCTGTCTTACAATTATACGATTTGATTTGAAATAAGTAACAATTTAAATAAACTTATATTTCAATTGAATAGTACTTTTGTTTATTGATTTAATTTCTTAAACATTTTCAAAATATTTAGTAATTTTTTAAAACATTTATGTTATACATTTATTTTAGTCTATAAAATATTTAATTTATAAATAAATTAAATGTTGTACAGTTCCAAAAATATGTAAAATCAATATTTTTAATTTTATATTTATTTTCAGAGTAAAAAGTTATTTTTTATTTTTTATAAATTCGATAAATTTGTAATACTATGAATGTTAAAATGATAGATAATATGTTTTCTTTATTTTATTTAATTTTTATAATTGAATTCTTCTAATAAAATCTTCCATTAAAAATAGTTCTTTTTTCATGACTTCAATTGTAATAAAATAATAAAATTAAATATATATATATATATATATTTTTTCCCTTTTATCCTTATATATTATTATATATAAGTTATTCGATTTGTCTTCAGTGGTATAATAAAGTTTTAGTATTACTCTTAATAATATTTATATTATTTAAATTGTCTACATTTTCTCTTTTTTATTTAATATAATACAGATAAGGTACAACTTGAAAAGAAGTATTTAATTCCATTTTTATTACAAGGTTAATACAAATTTAATAAGACAATAAAATATGCTTAAATAAAGAATAAAAATTTATATAGAAATAATATATTATTTTAAACTATTCTTTATCGATGAATAGATTAAAGTTCATATAAGCATATCCTTATTTTACACCATACCTCAAATCTATTAGTAACTAATATGGCGGAATAGATAGATGTTGACTTTTCAAGATCCGAATTTCTCGGATTCAAATATTTCCACAAAATTAAGTTTAGGAAGGAATAAGTTAACCGTTACATATTTATGTCATTATCGGTACGCGTTGTAATTATCATTGAGGTCACGTGTTGTGTACTTAATTGTACTGAGTATTATTAATAATAAGTGCGTATATTACCTATTGAAGCAGTCTACTTGGCAAACAACTGTAACTTCGATTCTTAACGTAGATGTATCATAAGCGTCATTTACAAGATCAAGAACTATACAATTTTTTTAATTATTTTGATTTTAAATAAAGATAATACGACTTACGTAATGAGAGTGTTAATATCAATTTTATATATTCCATCGAAGGGTTAAGAGGTGCGTTTATTATTCAAAGTTCAATATATTAAAGAATGCTTATAATTGTATAACGTATTCAATTAAAAAAAATTAAATGTACTTAATGATGCAAATTTCGTAGTACTTTAATTCGTTTTAATATATCTATTATATGAATGTTTTATTAAAACGCATTTGTTATTACCACTTATTTATATTTTAAACTTCGAAGTTATGACAACAACACAACAATATTATTTGAAAAATTTTGAATCAACATAACTTTAAACTAAATTAAAACAGATTTTTAAAATATTAATTATAAACTTATTTTGTTATGAAAATATGAAATGTCAAATTTTACAGTGTTTTCTCAATTAATTGAACAAATTAGTTAATCTTTCAGAAACATGTGTGATTTAGCAAAGAAAATGAAAGATTCAAGTGTTAAGAACAATGTGCAAAATGAATCAACAGATGAGTTTTGTCAAAAACAAAGTGCCGATAAGAAAGAATCTATATTAAAAAGTACAAATGAAGATGTTCAACGAGCAATTGAAGGTTTAAAGGATATACCAGATGAGGAACTTCAAGAATTTCTTGACGATGAAGATTTTATGGAAGGGTTAGATGTTGTTGATGCTTGGGAAGGTGATGAAGAAAAAAGTCGTGAAGTTGAATATAAAACTACTCATAATAAGGATCAAGAACAAAAGCGTCTTTCTAGGTAGCATTAATAATATAGAATTTATATTGTTATAGCTATTTATTATATCACAGATATAAATGTGTTATATAATATTACATAATAATTACAAATTATTATAAAATATTATGATAATAAAATTTCATAGAGTCAATTTATAGCTTAGTTATATAGTTAATTTACTTTACATTAAAAAAAATTAAGTTCTTTTCTTTGAATAATTAGTAACAAACAGAAAGAAATGATTACAAGCCTACTTATAGGGAGAGATATCGGCGTGACTACAAAGGATCTTACAACCGTGAAAGGCCAAAGAGAGAAGAAAAGAAACATGAAGAAATCCGTCGAGATCCTTCCAAAAGCACAAAAGATATAGAGAGGGATAAGATACGTACAAAAAGAGATAATGAAAGTAAACTTTTGGCTGAAAAGGAAAAAGCTATTAAACATTTGCTAGACTCTGATAATGTTGTACCTCCAGGTACAGAAACTGAAGCCATTCAGAGCATCACAGAGAGACAAAATATAGATCAAGTACAGATGCATATCCGCAGAAGCCGAGAACGTCGTAGAAGTTTAGAACGTCAAAGAGGAAGCTCATTACGGCGTAGAACTCCAGATAGAATTAGATTAAATTCTCCTCGGCGAAAATCTCCGTTGATGTTAAGTCCAGAACGTTGCAGAAGTCCTTTCAAGATGAGTAATGAAAGGCATAGAAGTCCACTAAGATTTAGTCCTGACAAAAGAAGAAGTCCAAGATTTAATTGTACTCGTAGAAGTCCTTTTGGATTCAGTCCAGAACGACGAAGAAGTCCAATTAGACGACTTAGTTGGGAACGAAGAACAAGCACAGATAGAAGATGGAGCGCTGAGCGACACAGGAGACGTATAAATGTACATGAACGGTGAGAAGACAATATTTTTAAGCATATGTAACTGTTATATTATATTATAGAAATAAAAAATGTTTCCTATATAAATCTTTTTTGTAGAACAAGTTCATATAAAATCTAAATTTGATGTAAAGTTTTAAGCTTTCATTAAATTATAGTAAAAACTTATTAATGTTTTAACTTAATAAAATATAATTTAAACTTTAAATTGTCAAGCCGAAGAAGTCGATCTCGTGATCGACAACGAAGTCGCAGTATGGAACGACTTAGAAGAAAGGCCAGCCGTTCACCAATTAGTAGACGTTATAGTCCTCGCCGTCGAAGTCGAACTCGAAGCAGGTCGTTGGAACGTCGAAGGAAACGATCCCCCTTTATTAATGAACTTACAAGACAACTAAGAAGTGAAGCTATAATGACATCACATATGAATACTGGATATACGCATTCTTCGCCTATGGATGGCATATCACCTCTACTAAATAATGTATATCAGCAAGAAACAGAACCTAGACCATCAATATCGATGCCATCTTACATTCATCAAAGTGGATTAGCACCACCAATGCCATCAAATATAACTGGTGGTGCACCATTTATGAATTTTGAAAATTCATCTCAAACATTGAATTTTGATTCTGTACCATTACATTCATTACCTCAAACTGAATATGTATCTGGTCCAGTAATGTATAATCAACCAAATACGAGTTCAATTCAGCCAACACATCGACCAGCACTTCTTCCAGCACCAATTTCTTCACCACAACCTGAATCTGCTGCATCTACTGTGGAACATGTACAAGCATATAATTCATCACATGGTATTTCTTCCACTCGTCAATCTCCAGTTCAGAATTTTGAATTTTCAAATAAATCTAAGGATACAGTCTCTCAAAACTACAGGGACTGTAGATTTACAGATTCTTATAATGGATACCATGCTTCACAAGAAGAACGATTGAAGACTCCTGAACCACCAGTCATCTCAGATACAAAAGTAATTTTGTTATATATTATGACAAAAAGTTATTTTTTCATATAGCCATATATTTTATTCTGTATTATCAAAACAAGAAATATTACTTTGAAATTAATGAGTAATATTTTTATGTACCTTTTCACATAGTGTGCAGTTAAATTTTTAAGTCTCATATAAAACATTAATATTTGTCTTATGAATTAATTTTACAGCAATTTGAAAAAACGAGTTTATCCAGCTTGTTGGAAGCATCTGTTTCCGCTAAAGGTGCGAATATATTTATATCTTTAATTACTCTTCAAATATATATATATATATATATATACACACAATACTTCAATATCTTTTTTATGTTATTGTAATAAACAAAATTCATAATTCATATTTCATGTCTTATACATTTTTTAGATTCAACTAGTCTGCCAGTCTTGTATCCAGGTAAGAATATTTGAATAATTGTTAATTTAATGTTTTCCACTATTTCCAGTTAAATGAAACAATATTATTAAACAAATTTTTAATATTTTTTTACAAAGTTCATTCAAGCACAGCACCATAGGAGCAAGACGCTAATGCATTAATTCTACGTAATTTTGTTTCTGTTTCAAAATAGGATTCAAACCTGAAATATTACGTCACTGTGAACATGCTCTACGCGAACTTCCTATGGAAGATCTTCGTTTAAAAATGAAAGGGCGATTTTTCTATGACCCAAAGAAGGAAAATATACAAAGTGAACAAAATGTGTATTCATCAAATTCCATACTTTTGCAAAAAAGTAAAAGCAAAATATATTGGGAAGAAGAAGGTCAACAACTTACTTCCATGAAGCAAAATATACAAATGCATCAAAAAATTTGTCAAACTGATGAAGTGGAGACAAATACAAAATTTGTTCAAGCAAGTGTTACTATGGTAGATTTTGAAGTACAAGTATATCCTCAAGATTTACAATATGCTGTTAAAGAAGAAAAAAGACCTATCATGGACCGTTTAGATTGGAATGTGCGTGAAACATTTGATTATACACCTAAATTTCGAGAGGCTGATGACTTAAGATGGAGTTTAAGTAATTCTTCTCAAAAAAGAACTTGGAATAGGACAATATCACCACCTAGAAGGATTGATGACCGTGAACATCGTACAGATTCTGTATCTTCCTTAGATCATGGTTCAAGAAATATGAAATTAGATTCTCCAGTAAGAAACAGGGATAATTTCTCCAGTCATAAAGGATCTTTACGTGACCATTATGTTCGCGAAAGATACTCACCTAATTATAGGCATTCTTTAGAAGAACGTGATGAATTTCATGAAAATAGAAGTGATCATAGTCGTGGTGAAAGTCCAATGATGCTAGAAGATTCTGCAGAAGAAATAGAATTGGAACACACATTCCAAAGAGGAGCAGATTGGCATGGAAGAGGAAAATTATCAAGAGGTAGATCAAGTCCACTTATAAAACATGTGTACAGAGGAAAGCATTCAGGTGGAAGATCATATCGGGGCCGAGGAAATTTTCGTGGAAAATTCTAAAATTATTTGTGTAAAGCACAAATTTAAAATGTAGAATCATGTAATCAAATATATCAATATATCAAGAAAGTTGTAATCTATTCTTGCAAAAATTTGAAGAAAAAAACATGAATTTATTGTTTTATTTAAAAATCAAATTTTTGCATCATATATTAGAATTATTAAAAAAATTATTAAAACGCATTTTAAATACAAATTGAATTTGAATATTATATAATAAACAGTCAAACGTGTATACATGCAAATATTCTTTGCACAAGTACAATAACATTATATTTGAGATGTAAATTATAAAATCATTTGTATGTAACGTTTGTTAAATAAACGTTTCATGGGACAATACAAACAGTGCAAAGAAAACCACTGTTTATAATATCATTGAATTATAAATCAATCAAATGTTAATGTGTGATGTTTATGAATTTCACATATTACATTGTTCATATTTAATTTTGTTCTATTTATTATTACCTATTTTCACAAATATAGCTAAATTATTTAATAATAATCAGTTTTCAAGACTGAGATATCAATGCTTTACTATTTGAATTCTTTTGTTAATAAATTAGAAAAATGATATTTATAAAGGTTTATTACATAGAAAATAAATTTTTAAGAGCATAAAGTGAAATATCACTCTCTAGTAAAAATTACAAAATTTAATCATAACATACATTTAATTTAAATAATTATATAATGAAGTAATTAAATTACTTATAAAATATCAGGTTTAATTATAACATGATGTAATATAATTGTGTACTAAATCAAAAATTAAGTATTTAAAAGTTGTTCCGTATTTTTATTTATCATTTATCATCTTTGTGCGCGCGCGCGTGTGTAACAAGTTTACAATTTCAAACATAATATAGAATTAGTGGTTCTATCATTTAAAAACTATCATCAACTTAAAAATTATTTTATATGTACTCACAGATATGGAAAAAATTAAATACTAAAAAATAATAACGTTATCATTTTCCTTTCAATTATTGTTCTGTTAAGTAAAGACAGTGAAAGATGTTGAGAAAAAGAAATAGTTTTAGGTTAAAATACACATCCTCAACTAACGTTTCAACCTGACACAGTATAATATTCATCTATTAATAATAATCTATTGCATAAAATAAAATTTATAATTTTCAAGAGGAAAGAATAAAGTAATAAGTTTATTTTTATTTCTGCCATTATTCATACTTCAATTAAAACAATAGAGTGTACATTGTACAAACTTTTTGTCTTCAATTTAAATTTAAAACATAAATATTACTATAAATCATAAGTGAAATTATTTTGCCACAAGCATATGTTTATTTATTAATGATGTTTATAAAATATTTATAAAATGTTCAAATGTAAAGTAAATCGTAAAGATTAATAAAAACTTAACCTTCATTTTTTTTAAAATGTATTTCTTGTATGTGATATTACTAATATGGTACTGTAATATATTTATAAGACATAAATTTACATTAATTTTTGTATTCTATGACATTTTTTATAGTAAAAAATATTATTTAATAATAAATATACTAATATTATGTCAACATATGTATTCTTTTAGTTTATTTCATAGTATTTTTTAATTTATTTTATTAATATATTAAAAATATATTAGATTATAAATACTACATTTACTTTATATATGAATTTTTTGTTATTTCCTAATCCAAAATAATGTTGAAAATGAATTTATAAAACAAAAATTTAATGAGAAATAAAAATAACAAAATTAATTATAACAAACATGTTCTACTATAGTAACTTAAAATTATATAAATAAAATAAATAATAATAATTAATATTTACAAATAAAAATTTATTTATTTTTTCAAAGATAACTTTTTTTATAATAAATGTAATTATTTGAATAAATATGTAAACAATTATTGTTTTAATACTATTTATATATGTATAGTTATTTTTAAATACCAATATTTATTTTCAAATACTTATGATTAAAGAAAACAATCTGATATCATAATATAAATATTGTATTTTTTAAAATTATTTAAATCTGTAGTATTAAATACTACATACATAGTTTAATACATAGTATTAAATTAATAATATTTAAATTTAATATTCATATAGTCAATTACATATTATAAACATTGTTATAAAGCTTGGAGTAAAAGAACAAAGTTCTTAAAAATTTTTATTTTTCTTACAATTATTTTGTTCATCATGTAATGTATTAATTCTATAATGTAGCCTATAATATAAGTTTAATGAATAAAGTAATATTTTAATATATAGTATTTTTTTAAGAGAGAAAAGAATATAAATAGATTATTCAAATAACACTAAAAAGTATTTTTAAAATAAAGTTCATAAATTATCTTGGTATCTAAACAGTAATACAAATTTAATTTATTCTTTTTAATGATGATGAATGTATATTCTGCAAAATGGTAGATGAGAAATAGAATAGAAACGATAAAAAAAAAATAAAAAATGGAATGAATTGGAGTTAAAAGAAGCAAAAGAGTAAAAATCAAAGAAGCGGTTAGTCAAGAAAATATAAATGTAGTAGGTAGAGAATAAAATATGAAAAAAGAGGAAAGAGAATTATGAATTTATTTTTCTTTATTTAAATTATTAATAATACAAAATTAAAAGGTTTTTATTTATATGAAAAAAAAATTTAGTATAATTATAAGAACATTACATTATTTATTTGGTTAATGTAGTAGGACATTGAGGTATTGGAATATACATTTTTACTTTGCTTACAAGAAGATATATAAAATATTTATATATCTTTTATTATCATTAATGAATACTTCATCAGAATTTAGAAACTTATCTTTTCGTTTATGATGGTATATTTCCCTATCTTTCAATTTTCAATAAAATCTTTTTTATTTCATGATAGTTTTACATATTAAATTAGAAATATCTTAACTACTATTTCGTAAACATCGAGATACTGAGACACGTCATATCAATATAAGTAATACTTATCAATACAATGCAAACATTGTAATCTTATTTACCATTTTTATACTTTCAAATCTATATTATTCATTTTCTTATTATCCTGTTACAAGTTATTTTATTATGTATTTAATAATTTAATAGTTATCAAATGATTTTGTACAATATAAGAGTTAGATTCAATTATAAAAAGAAGATTTAGAAGAAATATTTGAAAAGGTTTATTTAAATTTAGATTTTTTATTTACTAATTATATTAAAATTAATATTTATAAAAAAAAGAACCTACAATAGATCAATATATCTTTACACAACGATTATTTTCTGTGATACAGATGAAGGTGTAATTTCTACTTCTCAAAATTACACATTTTTGGTCCAGAATAGGGTATTTAATATATGCACACAATATACAGATAATATTAATATTTGCCAAATTGTTGAATGTGCATGAATGTCTGTTGTATTATTACAGGTAACTTACATTTAGCAAAACATATAAATTGAAAAAAAACATTATTATCACCATTCTTATTATATAGAGTTAAACTAACTTTTAAAGGATGTATTTTTTTAAATACACATATAAATTCTAAATTTATTCTGTTTACTTCTTCTTTTTTATTACGATTTTCTATTATTTGTTCTGATATAAGAATTTCTTTTTGCAACATACTTAAACTAGGATTTAAATTGGACTGTGTTTTTCTTTTATGCCATACACAATGAAATCCAATACAATGAAGTATAATTTTGTGTTGTCTTTCTATATGTATATTTGATAGTATTTCGACTTTTTGCTTCTCTGCCCCAATTTCAGCTGTAAGTATTTTAACTTGTATCATAAAAACTTTCTCAAAAATATCTTTTACTAAGTTAAAAACAGTAGTATACCAGTCATTTTCCAAAAATTTAATTTCTTTCATAGGGTCAGCACATACTTCCATACTACTTGATTTATTGACACATTGTAATTGATTTGCAGAAATTGTAATATTACCTTCCTTTTTGTTTTTTATATTTATGGTGAACAAAGTGTTTAGTAGATCTTTATAATTATCTTTACTAGCTGCTGCACAAATTTCTGCACTGATTGCACAGTATCCCACAAAAGATTTTAATGTAGAAACTGATGTGACCATTGTAACATTATGGTTTAACTCTATAGGATCTTGAACACACATTGGCTTACTGATATTTAATTTAAGTTCTTCATTTTCTTTTACTGTTGCTTTATATATATTCATACAAGGTGGTAAATTTTCTATTTCATTAAATTCTGATTTAGTGTGACTTATTCCATCTATTGGACATATTACTTGTGATTTAAATTCGAAAGTAGCATAAAAAAAGAAGAAACCATAAAGAAGTTGTGGAATACTATTTTCATTTGTAGTTGGTAATAATACTGAATATTCATCAAAGTTAACTTGCCACCCATTTGTAATTTGTGGTTGACATGTACTTCGAAGTGTTGACAAAGAAGGGATAATATTAATAAATGGCTGTTGTAAATAAAAAATAATTAACAACATTAAAGCATAATTACATATTTTCTGTCCATGTGAAATTTGTAATTGTCTTGCCCAATATTTGATAAGCATCATTAATGGTTTTAGTCTCTTGTCAAAAGACGCATAATATTTCATTAAATGACTTTTATATAGGCCCAAACTATTCTTGAATGAAATATCACAAGAAATATTTCTTTTACTATAATTAAATTTTATAATAGGAGTCTTAGCTTTTGGAATTGATATTACGTTAGAAAAAACGTGATTCATTCGACGCATAAGATTTTTCACTCTGTTAAAAGTTATATTCATCCTCTGTGCTTTTGCTGTACTTCTAATATTATTTATTGGTGTACCTTAAATATAAACAACATGTAATATTACCATAGAGGAATATAAATTCATATTCTAGAAAGTAATAGCAAAATTTAATAAGAAATATAAAGTCTTACCACTGTCCATATATATATCTAAATCACATTCTTTAAAACCTAATCCTGTTTGAGTTGACCCAAATCTATATATTCTACAATTTGGAAATATCACTTTAAATATTTTATCTAATTCTATACAAGTAGATTCATATCTTGTTTCTATTTCAACATCAGTAAGTTGTACAGTATTTAAAAACATTATTAACTGTTCATCAAATGTACATTTTTCTTCAAATATATGTTTTATATTTTGATAATCTATAGAACTTGTATTTACTAATTTCATATTTACTAACTCTATAATAAAATATTTATAATTAAAAAATACTGCATATACTTTCCATGTAAATAAAACAAAATGCTATCTTTATAATACTTACTATTAGGAACTTTTCTTTTTTCTACATTCAGTTCCACATCATTTATCGAAACTTGTTTATTCAATAAAATTTCTGCAGCAGTCCTGTAATATTAAATAATCATAATTATAATTTTGTGTAATAATTATAATTAATCTATATTGGTACAAAGTACCGTAAAAAGAAATATGATTTAATAATAATATCAATGTTAAATATAATTTACCTTTCATAAAACTCAACTAAAAGGTGGTTGCTATAAAATCGATGCCATTTGATTGTACCATATTGATTAAGAAACTTAAGAAGTTTACAACCACTAATAAATTTTGGTAATGGTTTAATAACAATTGAGTTTACCAAATTTTGTTCAAATTTTAAATGTTTCTTGCCTGTAAGGTGACTTTTGAAGGCAGATTCATTTTCAAAATTCTTTAAACATATATCACAATGTTTTGACATTATTGATGATGTGCTTAAGTCATATAAGGTATTTTTAATAAAGAAATGTTTAATTAAAAAATTAATAATTTAGACAAACATAGTTATTATATTTCAAAATATTTTTTACTTTAATAAACTGATATTAACTTTTCTTAAAAAAATACTGACTATTATACAATTTTTTATTACAAGGTAAATAAAATTCTTTTTATTTTATACAGAAAGTTCACTTTTTATTTCATATTTTTTCACTTTCACTTTTATAAATTTTAATGTCGCTGATCATTTTTTCGTTTTATTCGTTACCTGAGTTAAATATTCTTGTTCTTTAATATTTACTTTTTTCAAAAATATTTGTTATTATATTTTTAAGCTGTTTGTACATGTATATTTAATATAATATACTATTCATTATTTATATTCCTCTGTAAATATATTTTTCTCCTAAATCAGATATTGTGTGTTTGAATCTGTAAATAATGCAAACAATGAAATAATTCAAATTTCATAAATTATCGGATATTAGTCTGAACTCATTTATAAAAACAATTGCATAAACTTATAACAATTATAAAAATTAAATATAGAATACATTAGATGTGATGATGTATAAATGCAGAATTAACATCTACACTGGCAAGTATACAACATTCCAACCTAACTTAAAGTTTGTTTTCGTTGCTTGTAATTTCTATGCTTTTACGTCTTTGTTGCCGAATGTTAGCGGAAATGACGTTTATGTGTAGTTGTTTTTATAAATATAGTACATCAAAGCACTTTTAACTTTTTAATAATTTATAGAATTGTATTTGTAATTTTATTATAAAAGTGTATAAATTTATACTAGCTGAAACGCACGTAAAATAAAAATAGAATTTAAATTAATATTTAACCCTAGTAATAATTTTACGAATAGGGAAAGTAAGACAATAAAATATTATTCTAAATATATTCATTTGTTCGTTTTATCATTATATATATTTTATTAATTATAAAATTTTATTTTATTATTTTATGTTCTAATATTTGTAAGATTTAATTTTGATAAAAGATTTTAGATATACTACTTCTAAATATAATTATTTAAAGATAATTAATGTAAAATGGTAATTTAATAATAGCAAAGATCATATAACATTTTCATTGAACATTATTATCAATTAAAGAAGATAATTGACTAACTAATGAATATACATAACTATGAAAAAAAACTAATATGAAAGTAAATATATTTGAATGAAAATACATAACAATTACTATAAATTTAAATGCACATATACTTTTATGAAAATAGAAATATAATATATAAATATATAAGAAATATATATAAATATATTAGTATATTAATAGTACAACTTATAAGGTTATTATACATTTATGTTTTCATTTATTTAATGCAAAGGAAGTAATAAAATATTCTTGTAAAACTTTGTCTTGCAACAAAACAGTTTTATAAGATCTCCATAACATATGCAGAATTCTCTTATTCCATATGAGTTTACTTGATTTTTTCTTTATTTTATGAGCTAAAATGAACATTGATATTAGAGTTATTTTAATATTATTATATAATAATCAATAATTTATTGTAATGTATCTTACTTAACAGAAACATTCTTATAATGTATCTTGTAATCCTTTCATTGCTATTTTTAATAACTTTTAGTATATTTTGAATACTTCCTGGGATGTAATGAAATAACTCTTTTATCAAAATGCAAGCACGTTTTGCTTGTAATAAACATATTCTTTTTAATATTATTAATATGGTTTTTTCAGAATTAATTGCTTTATCTAAAATAAATTTTGATAATTTCAAAGATGCTATATTATATAATCGGCGTTCTAAAACTCTGGAAGAAAGTAGCAATTAAAATTTACATGAAATAAGAAAAAAAGAGAAAAGGACAATGTATATATATATATGTGCGTGTATATATATATAAAATATATATTTTTTATATTCGTGCATATATACATATTTGTCAGTGCATACATATACAGTTGCTTACTTTAGGGGGTTTCCATTATTTATCCCAAAAAATGACACTAAATAATACAAATCTGTACTTGGATGTACAGGTATTATTTCTAAAGAAGTACAATTAATCTTATAACCAATGTAAGTTATACTGTTCACAGCTTTGTTTCCATCACAAACTACATTAGTTTGAGTTTTTGATTGTTTAAAGTAACAATTATATTGTGGAATTCCTTTTTTTGTTAATTGTAAAAATCTATCTCATAAAAATTATAATAGAGTAATTAACAAAATAGAATATGTTTATAAATTTCTTAATGAACTAATTAATGGTTTTATATCTTACTGTTTTGCCAAAATTTCATTTTCAGTTACATATAAAATATCATCCATGTATTTTATAATTTCACCAGCTTTTAAATATGTTGCCATTTCTTCATGTAATATAAAATTATAATATATATCTGATAAAATAGGTGATAACATTGACCCTTGAACAATTCCTTTTCCTATGATATAAGACTTTACATTTATTTTTACCTATAAATAAAAATATGATGCATTGCAAAATCAGATATTAATTCTATATATAGTATTTATAACATTTTAAAAATATATATTTAAAAATTTTTTTTTATACTTTCTGATAAAAAATGTATTTTGAAATTTTCTCTAGTAACCAGCTTTTCTTTATCCATTGACACTGATTATAATTTGTATGTGTATATAATGCATCAGATGCCAAAGGTAATTGCAAATTTGGATCAGAGAAATATTGTTTGTAACATATAATTTCACTTCTGAATTTTTCACTTTTAATTACATAGTATTTGAGTATTAAAAATTCAGGTAGGTCCTTACAAAGTGATTGTATAATGTTATATAATTTTTCTAAATACAAAATAAAAAATGTAATATTTACTTGCAAATATATCTATTAGTTAAAATTGAAAATAATTATACCTTGTATTATAGAACCAAAAGCATTCATTACATCACAACATATAAAATATAATTTTGTTGGTTTTGTATCATATTTATGCTGGACAATTGATTCCCACTTTGTTGGGAAGTTAGTGATTCCATATTTTGTATTATGTAATTGTTTCAAAAATTTCAATATTGTATACTCATGAATTTTATTATTATCATTATCTCTAATATGCAAAACATTAAAATGAAATATAAACATATAAAATAAATATACAAAATACATGAAAAATTTTAAGTAATTAATTTTTTAAAATATGAAATACTTACTCTGGTTTAAATATAGGTCGCACATCAGAATATTTAGGAAATAATTTGTATGTGCCTATTGGTGGATTCCACTCATTACATTTAACATCAGGTTGCAAGATATTCGAATGCTTTGCTTTCTTAATAAATTTTTGTTTAACAGACCTCCAAGTTGAACGCATAATATATAATCTTTTATTATTATTTCTAGAAGCTGTTATATGAAAACAAGTACGTAATATTCTAAAAATAAATCCAACAAAAAACCATCTTGCAAATTTGGCCATAATAAACCATTTTATCCTTATGCTTTTAATATTTTGTAACCATGTAATGCTAAAAATCTAAAATATTTTTATTTTTAATGTATAAATCTATGTTTACAGTATATTACTTAGCATAACTGGTTTTATTAAAAAAATATAATTACATACATCTAAGTTATTAATAAAAGGCTTCAAATTAAAGGCTTTAAAACTTGGTGCATCTAGCAGACAGAAAATAGTTGTCTTTATCTTTTTTAAATTTTTAAATTTTCCAAACATCTTTAGAGGAACTACTTTAGAAAGTATAAGATCAAAAAATAAACATAACTGTTTTTTATTAACTGCATATTTGCATTCTGATTTTTTATCATTTTCTTTTTTATCATTTGTTTTTTCATTGTTTTCTTTTAAATCATTTTCTTTTTTATTGATTAAATGCCTTAAAACACTAAAGTAATGGAATTTTTGATGTTTCTTCTTAAATTGGTCTAATAATGGAGAAATCATTGGAACAGAGTCTTCATAATTATTGATAATAAAATCTTCCATAGTTTCATTTATAATAAAATTATATATTTCATTTCCTGTTTTGTCTGAGTCAAGAATAGTTTTCATTGAACTACCAGGACTCGATAAACTTGAAGATGTATTAAATAAATAAATATTTAATTCTGACTTGATAAAAGACAAATTATCATATCTAACTTCTTCATGAAACTTCTTTTTTTTTGTTTTGATCTTATGTCCATCATTTAATCCTAAAATAATAATTGAATCATTTGAATTTATATAAGTTAAAATATATTTACTAATATAAACCATATAAAAGTGTTAAAACTTATTTTATATATTATAAATATGTAAAAAAGAATAATTTGAAAACATCATACTTGATACATCATGTTTATCATCTAAACTATTTTTAGACGAGGTACATTTCTGCATTATTTTTAATTGGTTATTTATTTTAATTTTAAAATATTCAAGAGCACATATACATTCTATTAAAGTATCAATATTAGGTACCATAAAAGCACCGCATTTATCTCTTTTAAGTAATATTTTACGACGTAAACAAAACCTAATTAAAAAAAGAAAATTGAATGTATTAAAATGTAAATAAATAATTAAAATAATAATAAATTAAAAAGATACGAACTTCTGAAAATCTATTCCAAAAACTTCTTTAACATTTAAAGCAGTAAGATCATCCATTGTTTATGTTTTATGATGATACTTTCAATATATTCAGTATATTCAAATAGTACTCTTTCATATAAGGACATAAATATTAAATAATGGTGTAAAAATTACTTGATTAAGAGAAAACATTTGCATAGTGCGTTAAATTTTTATATAATATATTAAAATTACCGAACCAATTTACATTTTACTTTTTAAGAATTTATAAATATTAATATTACGTATAAAAAAATTGCTATAGGACTAGTCACGTGATTATAGGCGCGCAAATTTATTAAATCACGTGTAAAAATTTTATATTCAAATTTATTGTAATAAACTGTACAGAAATTCATATTTAATATTCATTAAATATAGATTTAATGCCAAAAATTATATTTCTTATAACAATGTGTAAATTTTATTTAAATAATATCAGGTATAAATTTTACAAAACATAATTGATCGACATAGATTTTTACAACTAAAACTTTTAATGATAATGTTCATTTGCTTTCTTATATAATCTTTAAATTGTTTTTTAACATTTATTAAAAAATAAAAAGATTTTTTACATACATTGATATTGCATATTATAAACTAATTTTATTTATTTATTGATAAATTACTTTTTTAAATCAATGTAAATTTACTGAATTATGTTGTTAGATATTATATTGACAGATAGAGTATTACATCAATAACACTCTATTATAAGTATATACACTTTATTAATGTATGGTGTGTACGTGCGCGCGTGTGTGTATATAATATATATATAATTATAGTTTGAAATCTATAAAGCTTGTTAAAATTTCCTTAAAAGATAAGTCTCCGTTAAAAGAATAGTTAAAAGTTTATTTGTATACAGAAACATTTGGATCAAAACTTTTTATTTATATTAATACTTCTAGTACAACCTAGTGTGTAGTATCATATATGTGAGTATATTTTAAATACGAATATATGTAAAGAAATTTAAATTTATATAATTTTGATATACTAATTAGTAATTACAAATATAAAAATGAGTGAAAGAGCAAATATGACATTGTAACATACATATTTAAAAATTATTTAGAAGCTTTAATTCACATTACATATCAAGTTGGTAAACCTGGGTACGAACAAAAACCACATGGAAAAGGTGAAAGTATTAAGGGATAGTGGAGAACGACAGATCTGAAGCGCCACAAAACGGAGATGCGGACATTTCACAAAACACTCGGCATGGATCGAGCTCCATGTTCGCCCGTGAAAGTGATGCGGTATCTCCGCGATTAGGGGATACAAATCTCGTGTCTAGTGGGAGGACGTTAAAGAGTTTGTATACGTTACTTTGTGAGTCGGTATTTGCAATCAGTTGTTTTGAGGGTGATAAAGTTACTTTAAGGGTGTGTAATCCTGATGCGTGTCAGAAAGTAGCGTGGCGAAACGATTTTTGGTCTCGTCTCAGTGCACGAAGAAATTTTCATAAAAACCGATTGCAACAACACAAAGCAATAAAGTTTTATCAGAAAAACATATCGAAAACAACAACAGGAAGGACAACATTAAAAACAAAGACGAAAATAATAACATTAAAAGTGGTGGTGGCGACAGCAACAGTGACGGCGACGACAGCGGTGGCGCAAGGTGTGAGGACGAGGTGAATGCACGGCGGCCGCGGTGTGTGCCAGTGGTGTGCGCGCTCGTCGCTCGTGGAAACCCGCCAAAACCCGCGGCCGCGAACAACCACCAGCAAGAGCAGCAACAATAGCAACAACAACAGCAGTAGAAGGAAAAGAAGGAGGAGGAGGAGAAGGAGGAGAAGGAGGAGAAGGTGGAACAGCATTAGCAGTAGTAGTAGTAGTAGTGGTAGCAGTAGCAGCAGCAGCAGCAGGAGCAGAAGCAGCGGTAGCGCGCGACGTTGTACTGTTTTAACAACTTTCCGCCGCGTCGGGGCGTCGCGCCGTTTTTCTCGCGGCGGCGGCGGCAGCAACGGCAGAAACAACAACAGCAACGGGATCAGTTTGTTTTAAGAAGGTCGTTCGTGACGGCGGTAACGACTGCGACGCTGCTGACTCCCCAACCCACACGACGACGACGACGGCGGTGGCGACGACGACGGTGGTGGCGGTTGCGTTCTGTTATTATTTTGCCGCGGTGCTTTTGACCCTACAAATCGGGCGAGTTCATTGCAGCGCTTTCGCGGGGGTGTCAGCCAGTTTTATTACTCCGGCCTTCTCCGTCCGCAGCAGCAGCGCCGACGGCGCCAGAACACGACGTGGTATATGCAGCATGTCTACTAGTGTATGTACTCGATCACACCAATAATCCAGGCACGTTGAAACGCCTATTCATAGGGTGAGAAGTCATCGACAAGCTCTGAACACTGACTTAGTGTACATCTTGAGCGAGTCAACCGAAAAGAACTATATCAGTGACGTTGCGACTGAGAAAGGACGCGTCGAACCACGTGATATACCTGTCGTCGGGCCGCGTCATGCAAAGCATGTTCGACTTCCCGATGGCCATAACCTGAATTGAGCCGATTTGACCCGATTAAACCCGATTCAACGTATTCGCAGTTGAACGAACAAGCAAACGAACGAATGAAAGAAAACAAACGGTAGCCATTGACTTTTTTCGCCTTTCCTCGTGCTTGCGCGTTATTCTCTGGTGTTCTGTGCTTAATAAAGAACACGCTACCGCTTCTTGCGATAAAAGCGTGAATGTTCGCTTGTGAATCAGAGGTGTATATTTACTTAATGTGAAAAGACAGTAAAAATTTAACCAAGAAAAGGGTCAGCCTGCCTGCTTGTAACAGGTGACTAAGTGAACAAATGGACAGATTGATCGTGATACGCATGCTGTTTCTCGTTCTTTCGATGTTCTCTCATAACGGTGATAACTTGAAATAATCGTGCTATGGTGTACTGTGCACATAGTGTCATTGATACTGTGTCGGTATAGTGTCAACCGTTACGTGTAATTGTCTGAAGGTGGTGGCGTGGGAGTCCGACATTTTAACCGCTCGTATTCACGAAAAGATACAAGTGTCCACGTGTGAAATATAGTCGGCATTTCAGGGGCGTGAGAATCATACGCCGAGCTTATTTCAAGATTTTTAGTGTCTTCTCTGATAGGACTTTTATCATGCGTGCGGTTAATATTTGATTTCATGGTCACGATCTGTTTATTTTTCCATTATCGTGACCACACTGTTGATTACCAAAGAAAAAGGTGTCAAGCACGTTTTTTACAGCGATTGGAGAATTTTAAAAAAGAGTAAACGATGAAAATTATGTGATTTCGTTGAATAACAAGAAGAAGGAAATTAAAATTTTTAGAAGACAGTGCATGTACTGACAAATTAACGATATTGTTAAAAAATATCCGTATTTTGTACTTTTTAGTGAAGTGTTTGACAGTATTTGATCAAGTGTATAACAATGAAAAATACCTGGTGAGTTAAAATTTTAATATATAAAATCTACTTCAAAATATATAATTATTTGTTCTTGCAATACACATATCTTAATAAGTTCGAGACAAAGAAAACAGAATGCAGGGGGGAGGGGCAGTAGTAGAAACGAAAGGAGTATATTTTCCATTTTAATTTTACATTGACGTTGTTAACAAAAATATTTGTAAACGGAAGAAAATTACTTTATTTTGTTTTTAATTTTTAAGACTTTGGCTTTTAAATCGTGAAAATATATCGTGTATTCTGAAATGCCTATATTGCAACAAAAAGGTAAATGTATTAAAAATAGTGTATCATAGATTTTATAATTTTTGTTGTGCTTGTATTAATTCATTTGTTTCAATCAATTGTTTAAATTTATTTGGCTGCTTTTTTTTTGTTTAGAAATTTACAATTTTATAATTGTTGTGATTGTGTAAAAATAAATGAGTGTTTCTAGGTTAGGTTACTGATCGTTACTACTTAACCTCAAATATAGTCAATTATTTCATTTCTTTTTTTTTTTTCATTCTGTCGTAGGTTTATTGTTTTTAATTAAGAATAGATAAAGAAAAGAAAAAAAAAAAATTGAAGAAAACGAATTTGATTGATTGTGTAAATAATTGTGTATCGGTTATTTAAAATCTAAAAATTAAAGTTATAGATTCTAAAGGAGTACTCATACATATATTATATGTGACTTATAAACATAATAAATCTAGCCTAATTATCATAAAACCTATTATGTAATTAATATTTAGATTTGTTAAGTTTAGTTATTATTTATGAAGTAGTCTTTGGTATCAAAAAGAGAAAGATAAAAATTGAATGGGTATGTTCAAAGTTATTATTTCGTTAGCAAGTTGACATGTTTCAAATGAAATTATATGCCTGAAATAATTATATTAGAAAACATTAATATTTTAAATTGTATTACATGTAACAATAATTTGATTTTTAAAAATGAAAACAATATTATAATGTTTTATCACTTATGTCTTATTAAATTAACGAATAATTAAACTCGATCATTAATTTTTTGATCAGTTTAATTAAATTTTAATATTTTATTGAAATATTTTATATGTGTATATAATGTACTATATAAATCTTTTTTCATGTTAGTGATATTTTTGTTACTTTTAATTTTAAATTATTCATACTATGAAGTTTTCAATTTTGTATTCTTTTTATCTTTTTTTATATTATACATTTTAAACTATCATATATTTAAAGAAGAGAAAGTATAATATAAAGTATATGAAATATCTCTAAGTTTTTTAAATCATTGTTATTTTTAACACTTTTGAGACAATAAAAAGAGGGTAAAGTGGAAAGACTAATATTTATAAATTTTAAACAGAAATTATAAAATTTGGGAAAATTTGTGTAATTAGAATTTCTTAAGATATTCATAAAAATAGTATTAGTACATTTTATATTTTTTTTAACTTCTAACTATTTTGGTTTTAATTGTTGTCTATTCTATTTTTTTCTTTATGTATTATATTAACTGTTTTTATAATGTATTATAACACATATAGACATTAATGAAATTAGTTAAATTTTTCATATTTTGAATATTTCAAAATGTAAATTTTTAAAACAATATTTATAATACTGTAAAATTTAAGGACATCAATATAATAACTAATATAATTGTAAGTTATTAAAAAATATAATGAGATGAAATAAAAGCTACTTAATTAATATTTGAAGTTTAATATTTAATATTTTTAAATATTTTTAAATATTATTTCAATAAAAAACTGTTAAAAAAGTGTATCTATAACTCTCTCCTTGCTTTAATTAATGAATTATTTATAAAATTTGAATTATATTTAATCACATTATAACTAAAAGTTTTTCTTTCTATTGACTCTTAAAAATTTTATGTTTAAGAGTCAACTAAGCATATGGATTTCATTTATATATCAATACTAAAGCAATATATTATACATTATTCATCTTTTAAGTGTGAAATTTGTCGAATTTTAATTATTACACGATATTGATAATGTTTCTTTATAAATCTTAAGAAATATAATTTGTACTTTCAATATTTATTATTTATCAATCATGGTTATATTTTTATTTAGTGATTAATAGAAAGGTTATTAAATTAACAATTTTGTTCTTGTTATAATATCACATCATATACAATTTTTGCAAACAAAGAATAAGAAGTATTGAGAGATATTTGATACAGTATTTATAATCATAAATTTCTTATGCAGTATGCATGTTCTTTGAAAAATTTTTATACAATTAAATTATTATTGTAAATTTTTATTTTTCAATCAAAAATGATATTATGGGAATTTCATTTTTATTATAAAGTAAGAACTAATTTTTAATATAATTTTCATTTTAATAGATATATTCTGGTCTTTAAATTTTATGAAATTGAATTAAAAAGTGCACTTATAATTAGAGAGTTAATATATATTGTTCTGCTTAAACATTATAAAAAGTTTTGTAAGAAATACAAACAATTTCGTAGGCCATATTCTTTTAATATAATATATTTTTAATCTTTTAATTTAGAATTACATATCTTTTTCAAAGCATGTTAAATTTGTTATTATTAATGCTATTAATGTATTAATATTAATGTATTTATTAACCATGGATATGTGTTACTTTTGCAATATAAAATTGTATTAGTTGAATGTTTAATTTGTTAAAATTATATTTCCAATTTATTACGATATTTTAATTTTCCTAAGATTAAAAATTATTAAATAAGATATTACATATATATCAGATCTTCTAATATTATAACAAGCAAAATTTTTCTTAATTCAATGTATGTTAAGAAAATACGCCATCTATATTATCTAAATAATATATTTAATATTATCATTTTAATAGAATTATGTATGAGAAACATATGAACATATACAACCCCAAGGTATGCTATATATTTATTTTAAGTAACGCTAGAATATTTTTATGTGCTACTATTTTTATATATTTTATATACAAAATTACGAATTTATGTCAAGTGTTCTATGTCATCATGTATATTATTCGTTCACTGTGTTTCAAACAGTAGTATTTGTTCTGGTTTCTTAAATATTCTTATATTAGCCTCATTTCATCTTTAATTAACTTCAGTAAAATTTATGGTAATTCAAATTTGTAAGATTATTTTGTCATTCTTTATTTTCATATTTCAAGAATTTGAATTCATTAGCAAAATCTTCATATATATCTAATAATTATTAGAAACATATTATATGTGTACAAAGATATAAAGAAAAATACTTTTGTGTGTCTGCATGTAAGTTTTATATAGTGTGCACCAAATTTATAGATACCTATATGATATAATTTATAAATATAAATGATACCAATAACACAAATACTCATAAAATAATGGTTCTTGACAAAAGAGGTTTTATTGGAAATTTTTTACATATTTTATAAGAAGATTATCAAAATAACATAGAAAATGTGTAAATAATTTAATATGGTGTTAATAAAAAGATTGTATTGATCATTTGTAGATTCTGTAACAATATTTTATTTTATACATAAAGAGAAAAGCATTATTTATCTTTGCTTCAATTTTTAATTTAATTATAGTGAAATAAATAAATTTAGTTGTGAAATATATTATATATAGTTTGATACAAATTAAAATCATTTTGAAATCAATTTTTCTTTTGATAAAAATTATACATTATTATATGTTCATTATGTATATCACGTAATATATATTGTATCTTTATTTAGTTTTTCTGTGATATCTTAAAATAAAAATTACAATAACAATTTGAAGATCAAATACTTCATTTTAAAATATCGTAGAGCATTTTAATGAAAAGTATGTTATGATATCATGTTTTATGGAATTTGATTTTGTTTCTTTCATTATCCTAATTAATGATTAGTAATAATGAAATACAAATTTAATTTAATTGTGTCTTAACAAATTTATTTGTGTTTTATCTTATATGTCAAATTATGATTTTTTTTACAGTAAATGAAATGAATAGTGAATATTATCAATAGAATGATAATGAATTGACAATTCATTCTTTTTATAAATATGAAAAGTCATATTAAATGTTTTAAAATTCAATGTACGATTTCAAATATACGATATTGAAATCGCAATGAAAAAATTTGTTTTTTAATATTTATTGTGTTAAAAAGATTATAAAAGCATTAATTCATGTAAAGGTATATACTAGTTTTGAAACAGTAATTTTTATTCAAAAGAATGCAATGTTACTATAATTAATAAATCATGTAACTTAAATTTTAACTCAAGAATAACAGTAAAATGAAGAGTTTATTCTTATTTTATTAATACATTTTATCAAATTGAAACTATATTTATTTACTACCTTTTTTTGAATAAATAATAACATTAAAATATGTATATTCTGTTTCAAAATATTTTGAATAGTATTCTGACAAAAGTATTGGAAATTTAAACTGTAGAAGTAATAGTTAGATACAAAGTACCTGTTATATTTTGTTGTAAATAGTAATAAGCAAATATGGATTCTAAATTAATTGATGAAATGTGACAAGGTTAAATATTCATTTTATTTATACATTGATTTCAAGATAGAATCTATTATGCTTGTTATTTATATTCAATGTAATTGATTATTATGATATATAATTATAATTAACTTTAAATATATAGTGAAAAATAGTTTCTATGTAATAGTATTATTTATCTAACATTGAAATGATTATAATTATGAATTAAAAGATTTAATAAAGGCTACTTTATGGTATTTGATATTTGTAGTTACAAAATGATATTCTTCTGCAACTTTAAAAATTATAAAGGAAGTTCAAAATGATAAGATTAAATGAATTAACATTATCTTTTGACCTATTTTATGTTTCTTCGTTTTCTTTTCTTTTTTATTTCTATACACACTTCCTATATACATTTTCTTTGTATTTTTATTAGAACGTATTTATATTTAGGAAAAACATTATTCACCTACTATAATTCTTAATGTGACTAGAAGATATTCCTTATTATGATTTATTTCTCCTTTTCTATTGACTTTACCTTTTATATATTCCTTAATTTTCATATAGTAGTTTTAACATAATGAATTTGAAAGTAAGTTTTATTTGCATAATATATATTGATATAATTTTAGTTACATATTGTTCAGTATTTTAAAATAATTCAGTTATTTAAAAATATATCATTTTTTACAAGTTTTTTTGTTTCAGTCTTTCCTACTGTTGTATGTACTAGTTGTGAAATAATAAATTTATTAAAATACTAATGATAACAAAAGTTAATATTTGTTTTAATAAATGTAGTTTATAATGTACAGGATATACCTAGTAACTAAATTGAACTATAACTATGTCTCTAGTGATAAAACAAAAATTATAGTCGAAAATTTTTTATTGTTTAATAAATTTTATCATTGTTTTATTTTTCACAATTTTTCTCAAAAGTGCATTAGTGTAATTACAAAGTGCAATTGCATTTATTTTCTTTAAATCCTACGATCTCTTTTGCGTAAATCGATTTCTTGTATTATTTTTTGTAAAAAGCTATAATTAAGATATGATATTAAAAGAAAATTAATATTTTGTAAGATATTTTTAATTTCCTCTATACGGTATCCATGTTAACGTTGAAATACCATATCACGTCGCTGTCATGTTTATTAACATTACTTACAATTCAACAGAATTTTCACGTCCTTATCAGCAGGATGGAACATCAGCTCATAATATTCGTTGTATATGGAGATATACAACATGAACCTATGGAAAAAAATAATTTGGGACTTATAGTTCAACATTTTAGCTATCGCATTCTACCGACTTAAATAATTTCTCTTAAGAAGCTTTTAAACAATAGGATTTTTCATTTCATTTACGATATAAAAATGACGAATTAAAAATTTAAATATGACTGCTGAACGACTGAACACTGTAATGAAAAATATAAAATAACAATAATGGCGGAACGTTCGAGTATTCTTTTTAAATATTAAGAAAAAATGATGAACATCTCAAAGAGTATTAATATTTTTAACATTACATTGTAATACTTATTTTTTTTCAGATGTTGAGAGGAATCGATTTATATGAAAAGATCGTGAAATTCTATTTAAAAAACAAGTATAATTGCATTGAGTTATTTATGAAAAAAATCGCACTTCACAATGATGGAACTCGTTAAACACTGAAAAATTTTGTCTTATAATTTTACTTATCCTCACTGGGAATAGAATTATAATAACAAAATTTAAATTAATTTACTTTTCTTGTACATCATAATTAATAGAATAAAATTGAAATTAAATCGAGAAAACTAATAATATACATGTTAATATAATAAACTGTTTTACTAATCATATATTATATGTTAATAATTATTGTTTGCAATATCTTTTTAAGTGTACAAAGATTCTGATAAGTATATACAATTCTAAATATCTAGGTCTACTGAATCATATATCTCCAAACAAAAACGTTAACAAATAATTTAGTAAATTGTTACTAGTTGTTACTAGTTTGTGACTAACATAACCTAATTTCATAAAATCGTAATGATAATCGAGAAATGTCTGTATATAACTTGAAGAGTATCTTAAAATAGTTCTTCATCTAAAATAATTTCTCTGTCTTAAAATAGATATTAATTGATCGTTAACAATTATACTGTGATATAAATCTTATCATCGAAATTATTCTAGTTGCTTCGTGACATATGTAATTACGTGATTTTAAATTTGTTATTTACCTGAAATAAAAAAGTCTTAAAATTAATAGAATTAAAAGCTGTCACATTAAAAGTTAAAATTATTTAGACTACTTTTCTTTTCATTAAATAAATCTGTATATAACACATCCTACATGCGCGTATGCGGAAACGACGCGTCTAATAATAGGCGACACGTTTACCGTCGACACTTATTGGGTAGCTTACTTACGAGATATATTTTGAAAGTAATGAGATTGACATTATAAAATGTATCTTATCGAGTATTTGAAAAGGAAGTTATCGTTAATGATTTAAATACGTTTCTTGGATTTGATTGGAAATCTATTCTATATTGTACTTCAGTGGAAGATATTTAAGGAGGGTATTAGACGATAATTTAGTTTTAGTTTAATTAGTTTAATAATTTAATTCATTCTAGTTTTTCTAGTTTTGTAAGGCACAAAAATATTATTAGTATTACTATTGCATTTGATACCCATAATAACATATTATAATTTATAAAAGAAGTATATATTAAAGTATATCTATATATGTATGTATAAAATAATATAACATATAATAGCAAAAGGTGTATTGCACACAATATATCAAAACCCAATGGTATTCTATTTTTATGAATAATATTTTAATGGAAATGTTTTTAATTATTCATTAATATTTATGTTGTAAATGACAAGTTAATTATAAATTAGAAGATTACACTTTAAATAGACGTGTTACGCTATTTAAATCTCCATTTAATGACCGATTGTATTCTTTTAAACAGTGATCGTTATATTCTTGAAGAGAGTATAGATACTATACATTTAATATAGCCATTCGTAGGTGCATACACTGCATGTATGATACTAGAATACAGAACGCGAGAGAATGATAGCATATCCTATGATTTTGAGTATTTCTCAAATAACTTCAAAGCGGTATATTTTGGCAAAAAAAAGAAAAAATATGATTATAAATCAAATTTGATTTTAGAAGGAAGGATTAGCACTAGGTCTATGATGCTGTTGACAAGAATTACTATTTTCGGAATATTTTCGTAAATGTAAAAAAGATATTGATACTTTTTTATTTGCATATTTCTTGAAACTAACACGATGGGCAAATTTTGCGGCCAGATTCGAATACAGAACAGGAAAATTCGTAAGAAATTTTTGCATCTCGAAATAACGAAACCTCGTTGATCTGCCTTTTGTTGTCGCGTCCATTTTTACACAAACTGGTTAAATTTGTAAGGAAAGAAAATGTGAACTTGAGTTTATCTTCTGTATCATTGAAGAAAGGATGGTTTACTTGGTATGTATGTAAAATTTACATACGCCGCATTAGTCTTGAGAAATACTAAAAATCATAGGATTCGTTATTATATTGTCGCGTACTGTACGTCACTAGTAATACCGTGTCCGTCTTGTAAGGGTTAAAGTTGGATGAACGTGTAACAAATTTAGTAATAAGTTCATTTTGGATTATAAGCACGCGCATCAGTTCCTAACCTAGCTTTTACGCGCCGGCTGACAAATATAATTGGAAGTACTTATTATGATATTACAAGCATTCTTGATATTTTGAAATTACCATAAATTTGAATTATTCCTCAAAAATAATATATATTTATATATTTATATGAATGTATTTACAGAACAGGTGGTACACGTGGATTACGTATGAGCCGTTAACAAAATCGTGCGAACGACTTAAGGTCTCGTTCGAATGAAATTTGTCGAAAGTTTTTCAATGTCGAATTGCAAGAACTTATGATTTTTTCTCGGAAAATAAGTTTTATATTAACCGGTATAAATACAAAATGGCGGTGCATAACGAGTTATTGTTTGATTTCAGACACCAGTACCAAGGATCATGGAAGTTGATAGTGAAATCGAATGAGAGTCTGTTCTCTTGAAAAGTGGAATTCGCAGTGCAGGAAAAGTGAGCCGGTAGGAGTAAAAACCAGGGGAGAAAGGAAAAGCAGAGCACAGCGTCGTTGAGAACTGATAAAAGTTAGTTAAAAAAGGGCAGAAAGGGACTTAGGAACGGAGAAGATTGAACTAGAAAGGAGTATCGGAAAGCGAGTGCACATATTCGTGGATTGCGTAATAAAAAGGGAGAGAGAGAGAGTGAAAAAGAAAAAAACTCAGCGTGTCTGTAAATAAGAGTTATTTTTCGTATGAGGGAAAAGGAGATACATTTGCGTCAAGACGAGGAGAAACGAGTGAGAAGACGTTTAGAAGTCCTTGAACGAAAGAAGGTTCGGAGGACTTTCTCTCTCTCTCTCTCTCTCTCTCTCTCTCTCTTAGAAAGACATACGAGAAAGGTGATAGAACACTAGTGACGGAGAATAGGAAAGAAGCAAACGAAGGGGAAAGGGATACAGTGTCACGATTATTATCGAGCCTTTTTTCTATAGCCTTCATCCAAAATCGATCGTGTTTCTTCCACTTCTAGAAGAATATTATTCGCGAAAGTGACTAGTTTAGATTTAAAAAGACTGAAAAAATTTTCACGGAGAGCAAGAGAGAGAGAGAGAGAGAGAGAGAGAGAGAGAGAGAAAGAGAGAGAGAGAGGGAGAGAGAGAGAGAGCGCATATAAACGGAAGTAGTATAAGAAGAAAGAAAGAAAGTGGAAAAGAGAGAAAGAGAGGGAGAGAAAGAGAGGAAGCGAGAGAGAGAGAGAGAGAAAGAGAGAGAGAAAGAGAGAAAGAGAAAATTGACGAAAGAAGCTGAAAAAACGAGGGTGTAGTGATTGAGAGAAGAAAGAAAAAAGAAAGAGACCGTGAAAAAGAACACCTGGAAAAGAAGGGCTGAAGAGAAAGAAAGAAGAGAAAAAGGGAAGTGTGCGGTGAAGAAGGGAAGGAGGGAAAGACAGAGTGCGCGCTGTGAAGCGGTATTGAGAGGGCTGGCGTGCCCCATGTTGTGAGCGTCTGAAGACTGCCGGGGGCAGAAGTGAAAGGGTGGGAGGGAGGGAAGGGTAAGGGTGCCGCTGGTATGGAGTATGAAAGCGTCGGGGGCGGAGGCGGTGGGGGCCGTGGGGGTGTCCAACCAACCTCTGCAGGTGCGAGGGGTATGGCGGGAACAGACACTACTGATGCTGCATGGCACAAACATGAACAAATGATCCTTATGGAATCCAGGCATAAGCAACAATGTAAGTATATCGATCAAAATTATGCTATTTTTGAAATTTAATTTGAGAGATTTGCATACAAAGTATTTCGTACTGCTTCTTTCATTTGGCCAGGCAACTGAGATCTTCTCAATATGTGTTGGGTGATAAAACAATTTGTTACGATTGTTCGTTACATGTCTTATAATACAGGTCAGTTATCGAGAATATTTCATAGGGAGTCAATTAGGTATTGGTTTTTGAATAATTGAATTCTATTGTATACTTTATTGAATTTCGAATTTATTAAGTTTCAAAATAAGAATCAAAGTGTTAATAAATTATCAACTCCATTGAGAATGTTCATTGGTAATTTACGTTATTATTATTACGTTTTTAATCTTGAATTATTCGATTCGTGTTAGCTTTTACCGGTGATTGTTATCTAGTACAAAGTACATTCTGGTTATTTTAATCTAGATTACCATTAACGTTATCTTAATAATGATAAGCAATCGGAGTACGAAGAAAGTTTTACGCACGTTAGAACTTCAGAAATTTATACTTTATGTACATATTTTTACTATTAGTATTCAAACGGGACAGTGGTATTGAATGCGGCTGATCTTTATAGTAATAAAATACTATTCGATAGAAATTTTATAAATAATGAGTGAAATTATGAAATGATATATATATAATATTATACTACTTATATATATCATTTCATAATTTCACTCATTGTTTATAGAATTTCTATATTCTTGATGTTTAATTCTACTTACAATTCTAGAAATTTATCTTTTCGATATTAAACGTTCTAGCTTTATATATAAATAATTCTTAATAAGTGGTTTTAATTATTCATGGAAGTTCTTTACGAATTACATATAGTGATTCTTCGTAACAGACATATTATTAGTAAAAAAAATTTGACATTGGAAATATGTTACATTTCTGTATATTTTATTCAAACGAATTTTGAGGAACATTGAAATATATTAGATTTTAGGAAATATTTTAATGTTATTTTTGCATGCATATATTGTCATATTGCCATTGCATACTATATATTATTACTACTTTCCTATGCAGTGGACCCTGAATTAGGGTGGCTTCTTTTTATTCTGGTTAGTGCCTATCTCCACCTTGTTTGCAACTCGCTAGATTGTACCTACTTTTCTACTTACATCGACTATCCGAAGAAATGAATTATTCGATAATAAAATCAACAGTTACTATACTTTACATTATACATCTGTATGAATATTATCAATTGATAGGTATCTCTTTTGCTTTGACAAATGACATGTTTGAGCTCAGTTTCACCTGGAAAATTTGTTCGATTATTGATAATATTTTCATACCCATATATACTTATACACGAAAGTATTCGGATACTCGTATTTTTCTACGTTTAACAAGTGAAATATTTAAGTTAAATTGAGATGTTTAAAGTAACATAGTGTACATAGTAAAAAGGAAGTTCTAAGGCTATATCATTAAAATTGAAAAAATAATTGGACGATGTATACGATACGGTCAGTACATTTAGCACGAATACCGTGGTGGCGCTAGGGTATTCAATGAAAACCCGCCGTAGGGCTGTATAACAACAAAAAATGGATAAACAATATATTGAAGCTTTTCATTTATCAATTAATGGTACTTCCGGTTATTATTACTCACTTTTATAATTCACTGATAACGCATATCTGTGATAAATGTATTGTAAATGCTGTATATATGCGCGTTTGCTATGTGTATCATATTATTTCAAACATTTCAATTTAATCTGGATATTTCACTTGTAAAAAGTAACAAATTCGAACATTCGAATACTTTTGCGTATAAGTGTTGATCCATATTAAACAATGAAATCGAGAATGGAATGATCTTATACAGAAGAATGAACCAGTAACGTAAAATACAATTTTTTGATCGGTTACATTTTTAAATAAATTAAATTTGGGAATTCTATATAAATAAGCGAATTAAATCCTCTAATTACAAATATCTTCTAAAATAGAGATTGTTATATAAAATAATATTAATCATACATTAAACAATTTCAATATTCAAAGTAATCTTAATATCTCGATAAAAATTATATGCTCTATTTGTTATTAAAATATAATATAAAATATTATTAAACACGTATTAAAATATTTCAAATAATTTATTTGAAATATTTTTTCCATGATAAACAGTACGTAAGTAAATTCAGGTAATAGAATTAAACGAGTCATCCTGAACATCAGTAAAATAGTACTAAGTGACAATAAGTAAACAATTAATTACCTTCCAAGATCGGTAAATACAAATATAAATTTTCTTTTTGTAACTCCACGTTTGCACAATTTTCAAGTTCAATTTTCATGAAAACGAGGCTTCATATCATAAAATTTTATTCTACAATTTCTACTTGTTTTTATGTATACCGAATTCCTTTGTTCTCTAAGAACAGAATTATTTATTAAAATTATTTAATTAATTATTCTTTAAGAAGTATACTAAGTAACTAAACTATGTGCAACTAAATGAGCAAAATTTTTAATCTTCGTTTCATAATGATCCAATCACCTCGATAGCAGGTTGTTGTCCATTCATCGCAGACATGTTTCATTGTTGCTCCATTTTAATTTTTCTTTTTACAATATCCTTTATTAAACGGTACTAAAACAAATAAATTAACGAAGAAAAATTTTCTTTAGTAAAACACTATTAGTAGTTTGATTTTGCAGTCCCAAACAACGTTAGACTGACTCAAAGACCTGTATGGTAAATGTATTCTCATATTGCATACAAAAATTGCAAGTTTTATCATTTACGTATACATCTTATAAGAAAATGCGGTTTAGTCATCGACAATTTTAAAAGCTACTATGTAATGGCGTAGTTTCAATTCGAGCTGGGTTGTCAACAGTATCCTTATCTATATATGGTACCTGGAAGTAATCTTACGTGGACATTGGTATTTCTATACTGAGTTTGAATTTCCATTAAATTACAGTTATGATTATTAATAGCTTGAAAAGATAAGAGTTACGTAACACTCATAAGAACATTCAAAATAGGTTTCTTCTTTATTTATTTATTAACTAAAGAATATATGTGAAATACTTGCATATAATTATATCTCTTAGCAAGAAATAGGACAAATATTATTTCATCATTTTTGAAAAATTATTATAGATTGTAAAATTAATACTTGATATAAATTACTAATTTAATTACTACTTAATAACAAGTAAGTAGAAATTAATTATTCGTGTACCTATTGAACAAATAATAATATACATATAGGTAGATAAATATTAATAATTAATAAGAAATAATGAAACAAACGCAAAACTATGAAATAGACAGTTTTATACGTTTTTATTAATCCATGTTGGTTTTTTATTCGTGTAAAGGACAACAGTGAAACACGTAGATCTCGAGCTTTTCGAATTACTTTGTTCGTAATGAAGATAGCGATTTCATGAAAATCGGCTTAATAAAGTAACGAAAAGAAGGACAATAATCTGTATAGAATATATCATGAATAAGAGCAGAGAAAGTCGAATTTATAAGTAGCGAAACGACGTTGGCAATAGTATAGTGGGATCCATTTTTGGACTGATGCCTGATCGGCGACTCTCGAAAAATTTAAAGACTTTAGACTAGACTGTTCGGCTGGCTACTGACTGATATGTATTTTCGACTTGGCACTCCATCCCTCTAGCATCATCTCTTTGTCTTTTCGCTTCCTTCTACTTCTAACTTCATTTTATATCACCCGGTTAAAGAACCGATACTGGCAAGCGTTGAACCTTTCGAAAGAAAAACAATTGTATTATTTTTTAAATGGACATTTCGAAATATAAAAGAAATTCGAAATTTTTGAGCAACTGGAATGTTTCTAAATGTAAAAGATAATTTTTGCTAATATTTCTTGGTATATTTAATAATTTAATAATTTGGAAATATAAAGTCAATTGCAAAGTTTTTGCTAGCTGAAATATTTTTGGATATACAAAACAATATTAGATAATGTTGCTTTATACATTCTTCAATAATTTTATAGATTATATTTAATGATTTAATAATCTGGAAATATAAAAATGACAAAATTTTCAGACAAGTGGGAACGTTCTTAAAAAAAGAATAATTTTAAAGAATCTTTTTATATATTCTCGAATATTTTCTTAATATTTATGAAATATAATGTAATTCAATTCAAACTATTTGAAATTAGTAATTGAGATGGAGGTTTTATAGACGTATTTTTCTTTTTTCTTTTGGAGGAGATTTTGGATGTTATAAAATGATTCAAAGAAAATTGCCATTTCAGGTGACATATGTATTCTACAAGATTTTATTAAAAATGTCTATCTGTATTTATCAGTCTATCTAAATTCATCACTGATCTAGGGGATCTAACGAAGTTGATCTTATATAACATAATTATATAATTATAATTAGACTGATATTTACATTATAATTATATAATTGTGTATATTACATAAAATAAGTTTATACTTAATGAATATTAAAATTCATTTAATTTATATTTAATTAATTGAATATTAAATGTCGAATTTTAAAGGTTAATAATCTTGTCCAAATTTAACATCTATTTATTAATACTAGTAGTCGTGTGTAATTAAAGTATTACAAGAATTTTCCAACAAGAATTTGGAATTATAATACTCAGATTAATTTTAATATTCAATACTCAATTATTTTAATACTCAGTAATTTTAATACTCAGATTTTGCAAATCTGAGTGTAATTTATTGATAAATGCATTGAGATATGCATAGAAAAAAATGTATAATTGGCCTTATGCAGCAAATTAATAAGAATTTTTAATACATACTTCTCTTAGCAACGTCCTTTAAGGTGGCACGTTTTGCATAATCAACATCTAGCTTGTAAAATAATTCCGCTATTTCGAATTGAGCAACACGTAGCTGAGTCATTTGAGGATAACTACTTGAGTTTCACCTGAATAACTGTACGTAGAATTTAAGAAAAGCTAATTGTGTTGCAATTCACCTCAATCTAAGTAACGTTTCATTTCTTAGGAATGAATTGACAAAGGAAATTTATTATTCGTGTTTGTGGTTTTAACCTCGTAAAAGATAAGAAAGATGCTTCTCTTACAAAATATTTTACATTCATCATTTTATGAAATATATATCCTATTTTTAACTATAGTGCAATTTTATGCTTCCAAGAATTTAATGGCGAATTAAAAAGCAGAAAAATATTTTTATTACACGCGTAGTCCTTTCCACTTTTTTTTTTAATGTTATGGAAGATTTTCTTTTTTAATTTATTGATTGAATTTAGTTTCATACTAAGAATATCAAGGAATGAAACAAAATAAGAAAACAATAAATTTGTTTCATTATCAATTTCTAATCTGTTGATATTATTTCTGTTTTATAAAACGAAATGTTTTATTATTTGTTGAAAATTACACGAAATATATAAATTGCGTATAAAGAAATAACGTTAGAAATTAGACTCATAGCGAAAAGTAATCCGTAAAACAAAATTTAAATTTTTCGTGTTTATGAAACGCAGCAATTTTGCGAAAGAGTATAGTCAGGAAGATTTTCAAACAGTTTGTTAATAGAAGAAAAAAAAAACTCAACTCGAATTAAAAATATATTGTACTTAAAGCTTTGGAACACGCAATAGAGTTAAAATTCATGAGAATTAATGTACATAAAATTTTCGTATGAGATATATAAAGTAATTAAGCAACTTTAAAAAAGTGAAACGTATATCTAAGCAGAAATTATTTGTAGGAAAAAAATTTCAATACAAAAATATTCGAATTACGCGCATGTAAATTAATTAAGACGAAGAAAATGATCATAAATACTTCCTTATTTCTTACATGAGAAACAGTATTTGATATATAATTATTAATTTATTAAATTTTTCATTCGTTAAATTTAATGATTTATTTATTAATTTCAAATTTTTCCTTATTAGAACTGATTAGAACAAATCTGTATCACATTAGGTTATACTCTAATACTTTTCGCATAATATATAGCCAAGTTTATTTAACATAAACATAGTGTATGTTTACTTTTCTTCTATATAAAGATGGAATTCTCATAAAATAATATTGCAGTATTTTAAGGTGAATTAGAGTTAGAATTAGAGGTAGTGATTTCGTTGAACAAGGTAAATGTATAGTTTATCTATAGTTTATCGTAGATTAATATTGATTATTTATTGAAATTAATCCTTACAATTAAGGATTATCGGTATATATGGACTACTAAACACAAACTACTATTAGTTTTTGTACACATAAAAATGTTTTGTATTGCAAATACGAGTAGTGGCGTTTAAATCACGTAAGCGAAATTAAAGAAATTTGCACCTTTTTGTGAAAAATTAATTTTAGTCTTAAAGACTCAATAGCAGAATATATATTTTCAATATCTGTAACATTAATAATATGTTGTATTAATTAATAATCATTAAGTATTTAAAAACATTTGTATATTGAGATTGAAGAAAGATTTTTTAGAATTTTTGTTAACATATGAGATGGTCAATATATAAAATGTACTAATTGGTCTAACAGGTCCAATAGAGTCTAATCTAAAACAGATTTTAATAAATTTTAATTTATTTTAAATTTTAAATAACATTCAACTCATGAGAAATCATTTAATAATATAATTAACAACGAAGCTGTCTAACAATAAAATGAAAGTACAAATTGCAATTTTTAGTATTTATGTAAAAATCGCACTGTTTACGTGATATTAGTTAAAGTTTTATTAACAATAAGTATTCTATTTAATAGTAAAAGATTTTCATAATTTTGAATGAAATTGAAAAAATATTTTGTAAATTATTGCTTAGAAATACACGTGGCTTAGCAACAGAAATGATGTAAAAAGTAACGATATAATTATTCCTTTATAATAATAATATTTAATACATTTACTTAGCAGAGATATTAAAATTGATTAAAATAATTTTAACAGTATTATTATTAAAAAAATTAATATTTCTGATATTATTGTCTAATTTTTATCTTCTCTTTTGAGGTACATAATTAAATAAAAATTATATGTATAAATATTATAAGTATGACTTCGGATACATTATAAATGGCACTTTAGCTAAGTGTCACTGGCTTAACTTAAATTCGTTTGTACCTCGATTCCACGTTAAGTGATCATTTTTACGTAGTATATTTTCTAACAAAATATAAAAATATTTTAATACGTAAAAAATAAGACTACTAAAATGAAGAAAGTAACGTCGTCAAGGTAAAAAATGTTTACACAAACATTTAGATAAAATGTTACGTGTATAATATATTAATTTCGATTTTTAAACTACAATTTTTGCTAAATTTTAATTCGTTGTACATCTTCCGAATAAAAACAAATCTTTTATATCCTTAAACATAATCCTTATACAAATTAAAAAAATCCAATCTATTAGAAAACTTTTAATAACGAATAAATTTTAAACTAAAAACAACACTAGTATCAGTGCCTGTCCATATATATGTCTAAATGCCGTACATATACGACAAATAATAATAAATTAATAACAAAAAATTTCATAAATTTTGATCTTGTGAAAAGCAGCTCCATACATGCAGTAACTACAGAAATAAAAAAGCTGAAACGAGTCGTTCTAACTGGTTCAATAATGCTACCATTAAAGTTCCCGAATGTATCGGAAATTACCAGTTAAACAGAACTATAAAAAAATAATCATACGCGAGCTCGGAAATATAAAGTGCATAAGTACGCAGAGCCTGCGAGCGACAGGTAGCAGACGAACACGAGTCGGAGCGAACGATATATCAAGGTACACAAGGTATCATTGCACATTGTTTTTCCGCGAGTTAAGTCAAGAAGTATCGAACTTCCTGATTATCCAATTAACTGGTTCCTCTTGTGTACACGTTGTCGATTCGGCGTGAAGATTAAGAAGAAATCTGCTGGCAATCGATGCGTAATACGCGGAATAATCATTTCTCCCTGATTTGTCAGTATGAAAATACAAGGTGAAAAAAGGCGTCAAAGGGATGAAAGAATGAATAACTGATATAAGTCGCGGTCACCTGATTTCAAGGCGACGCACCGTCTTTCTCTCGGTCGTCCTCGATACTTTCTATTATAGCCTATGGTGTTGATATACAGACGGAGGCCCTGTTTTCGAAGGGCTACTCTCTCTCCTTTCACATTTTCCGTCTCATTCTTTCGACGCAACTCGCGCCGGTATAGAAGACAGACCAGCCAGTCGGTCGGCGGTTGCTCCACCCCCGTGCGACACGATCAATACGCGACTCTCCTCTTTTGCTATCGTGCTCACCCCCTATCTCATTCACACATACACGCGGCAACGGCGCTCGCGTGCGCTCGCGCGCGCGCGCACCAACTTTCTCGTTTCTCTTTCCCCCACTCCTCCTCTCTTTCCATGCACGTCGTACAGCAGAGCTCCGTAGTCAGTAACGGTAACAGCAAGAGCGAGCAACACCACCGGCAACAGCACCAGAAGCGCTCAACTGTTCGTTTTGAAGCTGTCTTTCTGTTGCTATGCTGGCTGCCCTTATCCTCTCTTCTGTTTTCTCTACTCTCCCATCTCCTTCCTCCGGTCGAGCTCTTTCCGTGCGCTGTCATCCTGCAGGACAGAGATCCTGCGTTGCCTCGCTCTCTGCGTTATTCTTTTCGCTCGTCCCTTGCCAAACAATTATTCAAAACTATTTTTCCCCTTCCCCTCCACTTTTCGTTTCTGCTTTTTATTTTTTTCTTTGCTTTTTCCTTTTTTTTCTTCTCTCTCTCTCTCTCTCTCTCTCTCTCTCTTTCTCTCTCTCCCGATAGAACGCTGTTATTCCAACGTTTACATTTTCGCTGAAGCTTTATGTTTTCACAGGTATACTTCGTAATCTTTCGGCGAATCGCTCGAAATCGGTTTTTCCTTTCCTTTCTAACAGGTTCGATATTTTTGTCTCTTTTTCGCGCTCTCTTTTTTCCTTCCTGCACACACGCTCCACCGTATTTCTGCATTCCGAAAAGCATCTCGTTTACCTTCACGCCTCTCTTCTTTCTATTTTTAGTAATCTTACTCGCCTTTCTTTTTTCTTATCTTATGCTTGTTTTAGACGTGACAATCTCGATGCCAATACGTTGTCAAAACGCAGTGTTCTAGAAAAGCGAAAAGTAAAATGACATTCAGTGGTAACGGTGGTGGGAGTATTTTACTTTCGCAGTTTATATTTAGTCGGTAAATGTACTTTTTTACGATCAGCATAGTTTCGTAAAGTGTGTGATCGAGACAAAACACGCGTATGCGTATATCCTGAAACAGGTCGCATATTTTTAGAATACCTATGTAGTGTGTAGAGATTAAAATCTTTACTCTGACATGAAAACGGTTAACATACAATCGTGTATTTCATAATTTTTCCTTTAACAATCGCATTATCTCGTACCTTGAACTTTAAAAAAAAAAAAAAAAAAAAAGAAAGGAAAAAGAAAGAGGTGTGAATTTTTGCAATGTTTGTTATCTTAAATTACCAGCTGTGTATGTTATTTACTTATTCTTCGTTTGATTGTGGTGGAAACATTTTTTTACCGAAATCAAAATATACCGGGTTTCAAAGGTGTAACCTGAAACCAAAATATATATATGAGAACAAAAGATTTGAACGCGATGATATTTTATGAGAAATTGATTTACAAGTATTCATTGATAAATGTAACCAAAGTATTATTCGTAGTATTTTATAAGTAACCATGATTTTTAATACGTATATCCCGTTGTCGTTTTTTAAAAAAAGGCTAATCTTCAACGAGACCATTTATTCGCATTCCACGTAACGACAAATTTATCCATTTGTAAAGAGACGTATAGTCTTACACAAACATATCTTTCATTGAAGAATGCTTATAGTGAAACGGTGCGCTAACGACGCAATTATCTGTGCAGCGGTACCGTTTCCGCAGTATATTTTCAATACAGGAAACTTATTTGTTTCTTACGATAGTATTACAGCAGAATTGATAACTACTACGTTGACTGTAATACCGTGCAATACAGGTTAATAATTGTGCTCATAATGCACCAATTACGCAACATCAATATTATTTAAATGTTATCATTTAAATTGGAAATATTTAAAGCTTCACGAAATAAATAAATTTTTAAAATATTCTCTCGAATTATAAAGTTCGTAACATTTTACATCTCATTTGTAATTTAACAAGCATGCCCTTATGTGCGTTTCTTCAAATGCCATTTTCACGTGCATCGATCTTAAAACCGATGATAGCTCAGTTTTCATGAATATGAAAAAGAAAAGTACAAACGTAATTCCTTGCTTTTGTTCTATTTAACTTTTCCTAATCTCTTCCCGCATCTCGAATATTTCCAAGAACACTTAAATTACTGACACTAGTAACATCTGGTAACTAAATTAAAATCACTAGAAGTCATTGTCCTTACAGCATTAATAGTAATATTTCCTTTATTCTTTAATCCGTTGAAAATCAGTATAGTAGATAAAATAAACAAGTTTCTTTTATATACACTTACATAATTTACGAAACAATAGTACAAAATCTTAAGTTACTATAAGTTACTAGAAGAGGAGACATGCTGCATATTTCGTGACTCTTAGCCAAGTTGAAATTCAGCATTTCGAATCTGTTTTCTTTCACTGTACAAGCTTGATGAGATATGTGTGCTTTCATCCATTAATCTCATTGAATTGATACTTTTTTAATATAACAACTGCTATTGATTTTATTGTTATATGTTATCATATTATGTTAATTACGTAATATTGTAATTTATAATAATTAATAGATATTAATTATAACGATTAAATGCTTCAGAAACAACTTACGATGTTTTATACTTAGCAATACTATGGAAAAATTTCGAAATTTATCAACATATTGTCCGACCGTCTAGAAAGGAGATGATCGTCCACCAGACGTCGATGACCGATCATCTATTTTTATATCTCATTCTGCAATCGTTGTTGTTATATGACACCTATCTTTCAATCCTTATCGAACTTCACGGCGATTATATTTCACCTGTGAAGTACATCTTAGTCTTTATAAGAGGACATCGACTATACTAAAACAATGACTCAATGAGGAGTCAATGCACGCTTAGTACTTGTGAAAATATATTAACTGTGCGCATATCTAACGGACATATTTGCTTATGCTGTTTCAATAATAGTAGTGTGTACGTAATACCGAATAGTTTGTACGTACATTAAAAATGTATGAAGAAAGTGTCTACAGTCATGTAAAAGTTGTAGTTTCGTTATTTGGCTTTGCTCATTCACTAACTCATTCGTAGGCTAACATAACCTAAACCCGGGCAGAAATCAATAATTATTTAAAGGAAACTGTGAACGTAAGTGATTGGTTCTCTAAAAGAAGAAAGTAAAGAGAAATTGTCTGTTTGAATTTTATCTTTTCCAAGTGCTTATTTCGATTGTCTAGTTATATTTGATAATTGATAAACGGCAACTAAGAGGTTAAGAACAGAACGCATAGGGATTTATTACTAGTTAATTTGCTGATATTCGAACGTACAATTTTTATACTTGGGCACGTTCGAAAAGGTGAATAGATAGAACAATAAGCTGCTTCTGCCATGAGAATACGTTTAATATTTTGGAAACATTATCAAAAGATTACGATCACATTAGGTCAAAGGTAGCACGTGCTCCCTTGACACTCGTAGCAAGCAGTTGCGTTAGTCGCCGGTAACAGAGCTCGATTCGACCCTTGCGCAGAGATTCTCAACACGTGGAGCTGTGATAAATACTCGAGTATCCAGTAAGATCAATTGAGGCAATCGAATAGGAGGCATTGTTCAAATTGTTTTAGTTTCAAGTTTCTAGAACTCGCTCTAATACGAATATTTCATCCGACGATTTACTATTGTTATTATTTCAGTTGCAGATTTGGACTTCGATTTAATTTGTTTTATCTTTCTTCCCGTTTACGTAAGAAAGTTTACGTATACGTTTACGTTTCACGTATATTAAACACGTCATGAAGGTCTGATGTATATATTAACAATTAGTATATTACTTGTTAATGATAAGGCTCAATGTACTTTTAAATATTTTCAAGTATTAATATTTTTAAATATTAAGTGCTGGGTATATCTATTTTTATATATATATTTTTTTATTAATGTACTTGAAAAAATAAACATTTTGTTTTCTCAAAACATTTATCATCGTTTAACAATTTTTACGAGCTATAAATATTGTTATTTTATTTCTGTACAAAATTGTTAAAAATTATGAAAGACTTACTTCTTTTGTAATATAATTACCTCATTTTTACTGCGATAATGCGTGCAGAAGAAACAATTATTTTTCTTATAAATTCATACATTACTGACCTAAAATATACACTCTCTACTATATATTCAAAAATAATATAACACTTCACAAAATGATCAATAAAATTTGGTACTCGCATTTTGGAGCTAATATTGAGATTTATAGAGGTATTTTTAATTTTTAATAGACTTACACTATTAGACTAGTGTAAACACACCAAACTATAATAGTCACCTTAGTTGTTTTGAAAAATATAAAATATTCAAATGGAAAGCAGCTATTTAAACTAAACTCTCTAGTATGAAATACTAAGATGTTCTATTAAACAAAAACAAAGTTTTTCACTATGTACCCTATTATGTATTTTTCGTTAATATTTTTGTCTATAACAAGACAATAATCCTGAATGGTAAAAAAGTTAAAAAATAGTTAAACAAAATTTAAAAAAGCAAAATTACGAAAAAGGAGAAATGAGACATATTATCAGTGGAGTGTAACCAGAGACATTATGTAAATATTTGATTCATAACTTCGAAATTGAATTACTGATAAAACGAGATATACGTATAAAGTAACAAAATAGGTTATATAAAGTATAGATACGAACAGAATACTTCACTAAATGTATTTTGGACAAAAATCGAGAGTATAATAATAAATTAGTTTCACTAAAAAGTTTTTAACGAAATACATAGAACTACGTGAAATATTTTACAAGTTAAAAATAAAAAAAATAGTGAAGGAAAATTGCAAGTATAAAATGAATTTTATGTATTAAATATTTATTCTTAAAAATTGACTTTTAAATACTTGTCTAATATATGGCATTTGAATATTTAAATTTGGCGGATTTCCGTTGGAAACCCGTATTTATGTGCTATTATTATTATTTATAATTATTTCTTTTATGATACATGATGAGACACTAATCATAGAAAACTTATATGGGAATATAATACTTTTATTTTCTGCATTAGGCTTTATTTCCATTGCAATCTATTTTATACTTATTTTATGATTGCAACATGTTGGTATTTCCCTGTCTTTGAAAACTTATATTTTTCAAATGATATTAAATATGTTCAGTTATCTGGTACAAAAGACATAATCAAATATAAAAGTTTCTTTGATCTTAACTAAATTAATTTTTTAAAACCATAGTGCTTAAAAAAATTTTATACTGTATTTCCAACTCATTTTTTTTAATACATATAAAATTATTATTTTCTCTATTATATTATTTAATATTTATTTTATTATTTTATTTAATTGTATTTTTAAATTTTCAAAGAAATAGTAATTCATTAGTCAAGAAATATATATATTATATATACAAATAGGTTCAAAATATGAATTTACAAAAATCTAAATAATCAAATATAAATTTATTAATAAAGATATAAAACAATTGGAAATTAATAAGATTTATATATTTATGAAATAAAATGATAAATGAAATATGTGGTAAAATATTAAATATATTCAATATAGTGAGCGTTTCATCACTATATTATATAATCTGTATTTTTACTTGCACTTAAAACTCTCTTGGTATGAATTATGTTATATAATCAGAACTTAATTAAGCAGTTCAGAAATCTTTCAAACGAATTAAACAACATATAAATTCTTATATTTTGTTTAATATATTACAATATATGATAATACTTACACAAATATCTTTTTTAGCCTTAGAATTGTTCCGAAAGAATAACTTTAAATTTAAAGTTGATATGGAATTACTGCATTTTGTAAACCAATTATTAAAATATAACACTAAGTCGTAAATTATTTTCTACGACATTATATATTAACTATAACTACATTTTAATTTAAATTATACTTTATTACAAAGTACAAGTTACATAAATTATGAAGACACATAACTAATTGCAATTACAGACGTAAGAGGTATTAATATCTCTATCTTAAATCTCTATTTTATCTTTATATGTCACATATTCTAATACTATAATATACTATAATACCAATATCTAGTACACTATTTCTCATACGTAATGAGAAATTGAGATTACCCTATTTTTCTTCTCCCTTCACATTCGACATTGCTATTTGTTCACAAGCGCAACCGAAGAAATTATCATGTAATCAAGGATGCACTTTTTACATGGTAGATATCTTAGAATATCTCATTTATCCAACAGAGACTGTGACTGGTTGTAGCTACTTGAGAAAGACTAGGTGGTGTACATTTACAAATACTCTCTGGGGGCAGTTTTAGAGAATGGTTGTATATAGGTGAAAGTCAGTCTATATCAAGAAACATGAATGAAGCGGAATGCGTGCTGGTTATCGCACGACCTATGTCAGTCTTCGTGACCTCGTTGCGTGGATTCTCAATCACATGCACCGTAACATCGTACATACGTTCTGTGTATACCGTGACTAAACTACTTTTAAGTGGACCTCTGTATCTCAATACCGAAGCCTACATAAATTTTCAAGATTTTCATATCGCACTTTAATGCAAAGATCGATACCCAATGCTTCAGGTACATCCATAGATAGCTACTGTACCCGAAATAAACTTGATCCGTTTCTCGTTCGTATTCCAGTTCCAACTTAGGATCACTCATCCTAATCCACTTTTAATTCTATCATTTAGCCTGAATTTATGATCAGGTGAATTAAAATTCGATTAAAAACACGAAGACACGAAATTACCCAGCAGTTAAGAAAATAGACCTTGTAATGTTTGTCAGCTGCTAAGTAAATTGATACGGTTGTTAGGACGAATTAGATGTCGATTAAAAATTAATAAAAGTAAATCTGTAATCAAATGTACATGGAATAAAGGTGATGTGGGAATAATCCGTACTAATTCGATGGTGTTTGATTTTCAGTAAGCGGTAGAGCGGGTGCGGGTGGAGGCGGTGGCGCGCCCCTTTACGGTCGTCTGGTAGCTGAGGAGCCATTACCACCCACAGTATGTGGGGGTGCCGGTACCGGTGGCGGTACCGGTGGGGTCCCGCAAGAAACCCCCGCGGATATACACGCCATGCAAGCCAGGATACCCCATAGGTTTCGTGATCCAGCTACGGCACCCCTTAGGAAACTCAGTGTAGATCTCATCAAAACTTACAAGTACATCAACGAGGTAAGCTTTTTATTTTACAAATCGTTCGTCTTTTCGATTATACTCATCTTTTTCGTTGGAGTTCATTTGCTCGGGAGACTCTCAGTCAGACTCTCAGAATGGTCGAATTACAGTGCCCTCTTCTAATTTTAACCTCCGCTGATAGAACTATTCCATCAGCGGAGGTGTCCGTCTATCTAACCAGATGCCTATCTATCTAACTAGTTCATGTCACTTGAAAATTGGTATTATCTTACATAGCGAAGTAATTATTAATATCGAATGATTCGACAGAAGAGTTGGAGGAGTTAAATAACTGTTAATGTGATTGAAAACCTCAAAGGGATTTTAAGTGTTTTGGCAATTTTAATCGTTTAGAAAATCGTGGTATAGAATTGAGAAAAAAGCAAATAGAGTAAGTTATAAGACATAGGTACAGATATTTAAAATTCTAACATTTGTAACATACATACCGGTATTAAAATTATATATTCCTATCATAAAATTCAATTTCCCTTTGAATTCTAATTTATATAACATAATGACTACACATTATTATACATGCTAATGTTGGTCAACCACAGTATAAGTTACTCTATATTACTGGGTAATGTACTATTACCCTTCATAATGTACCATAATATAGCATTACTCGGTAATATAAAGTGACTTGTATTATAATTGACCGATATACGCAGAGATAATAACAATTCGATAACTAGTAAAGTTTTTTAAGATTTATTTTATAGGGCAAAGTTACGTCAGAACAACAAAATTACGTCAGAAGTTTCGTTTTTGAGCTATGAACTCGAGAAAAATTGGTCAAAATATTCGTAACACCTGGCAAGCCTTTGCACATCGGCCTCTGTAGGGTAGGTCAGGAGACGATGATATAGCCGTGGCCAAAAGACGATGACGAGTGGCCAGCAATTTGTTTCACAAGAACTGTAAGAAAGCAAATATCGATATTCGGTATCACGGACGATTCTATCGCATTTTATTGCAGAAACGTAAATCAAACAAATTAACACGCCACCTGTCCCTTTTTTTAAGCAGCCAAGATTCCGTCTCCTTCAGCGCACAGGCCTGCGCATAAATAATTCACAAGTGCATAGATTGCAAATTGTCACAGAAAATTTGACAGACTACTAATGCAACGATGAATCGATATACAGTCGTAGACAAAAGTACTCGAACGCTTAGATTTTCTCTACTTATAACCAAAATATTTACATTAAACTGGAGTATATATAGTAATATAGTAATATTAAGTAATGATAAAGTAGATGTAGTATACATAACAAAGAGAAAGTCCCAAGTTTATGTCAGTAAAATTAGAAGATAATTCAATGATATATATGACATTTACTGTACATTTAATATAAATACGAGCCGCGGGGGCAACAGCGTGTTCAATGGAAAATCGCCTTAAGCTTAAATCCCCTTAGTAAAAATGAATTAACAACATATCGAAATTTCTTATTTTTCTATTCATAAATTATATTCGTGATCCATGGGTAATGCATATTTGTGATAACCATACTGTAAATACTATATATAGGGTGAGTTATTTAACTCTAGCAATTAAAACTACTTTTTGTTATGAATTGTTTTTACCTGAAAAAATATTGGAAATAAAAGTTGTTTCATACCAAATGGAGCCTATAATATAACAATTAGTTTCCTTTGTTATTTTCAAACACAGTTAAGCATTACACATACAATTTAAAAAATTGAATATGACCTTCGTATCTGTGAAAAGAAAGCGAAATCCAATATTACATTATATATCCCAATTGATATTAAAAAGCTCTCGTTCAAAACATTTTTCGTATAACAAATATTTTATAAGTAATCTTCCAGAACGAAGTAATCTTCGCCCTGTATATCCAATTATTTTCCAATTTTACTACTTTTGCTGTATATCCTATATTATTTCAAACACGCAGTTTAACATACATATTTCACTCGTTAAAAGCAGCAAATATAAATGTTCGAATACGTTCGAGCATGAGTCTATACCACGTTACGTCCACGATAAATGTCCATAGGAAACTTCATACACTTTGCGAATCTAAGAAAGAGAAATCCGCACAAGCGAATACTCGTAGAGAAACCTACACATCCAACGAATGTTTATAGAAAAATTCATACGCAATACAAATGTTTGTAGAGAACTTTACACATGCAACTGTTGTCCATGAAAGAATTCACACACGTATTACGCTGTTAAGAAAACAATGCACGCAAACAATAATTGATCGTGACGTGTTAACTCACAGGCATGTTACATCTGGATGAGATAGCGTGTCTCTTATGAGTATCGTCTCTGCGTTAGACACTGCGATCAGATCTCTTCCATCTTTCGCTTTAACATGCTTTTGGCGGTATTCCCTAACCAGATCGCACGATAAGCTCGGCGCGACTTATAGTACGTGTGACGTTCCGTGGACACTTGTGGCACGACAAAATTTTTCACAAACTTTTGTTATAAATTTATATTTGTATATTATCCGAAATTTATCAATTCTCCATACGAATATACCTTTTTAATTTTAAATATTTGTCAAAAATGTTGAATATAAGCTTCTATGTGAACGTCAATGTATAAACTTTTCTGCGGATTCTTACGACTCACGTGCATCTTCTTGAAGACATTTATATCCTTTATCGGAATCTTTTTTGCGGATACTTGTGATGTATGAGTTGACTTCTCTGTGAATATTTGCAGTGCTGTATAAATTTTCTGTGAACATTTATGACACGTTCGGATGTGAATTATTTATTGTAACTTGTACATGGCGTGAAAGCTTGTTTGCTGGTGGAGACATTAATCCTTGCCCATTAAAGATCTCATGGGATAGAGTGAGTAATTCCACTGATATATTTGATATTTAATCTGGAATTTTTTGAACGAAGAACGATAGAATTATTTGTAACACTGGGTATTAAAATTCTCTTCCTTATTTTCTGGGAACCAGGTGCTAATCAGTTACCAATGTCTTTTAGTGATGGCTATACTCCTCTCTAGAGTTACTCTACAGTGTATCTGCAGAAATCTCTTGGTCAATTTTTCAGACGACTTTTAAGGAAAAAAGAAATTAAATTTCAAATGTCTTTTTAGTATTTCTTTGTCTCTCCTTATTCCGACCTGTAGAATTATCCACAAAATAGAAATAATTTTATACGAGTTATGATTCGAGATTGAAATTGGACAGAGAGAAAGAAGAGATAAAATAAATGTTTGAGAGCAACGCTCGATAATTAATAATTGTTGTTACACCTATTTTAATTAAATTTTTATCGGAATTGGTTGCGTTAAATAAGTTTCTTCTGGTTATTTCTGTACAAAAGTATACGAATATTCAAATGTGTATATTTAATATTTATTGTCATTTATTTAGAGTAAATTTATTCGATATATTTAGAGATGGGATAATCGATATTCAAATGTATTTGCATCCTAATCTGTGTCTTTATCATACTCCTTCTCTTCCTCATTTTTCTCCAGCCATCTTTCACCTTATTCCCACCTCTTTCTCTGCTTTGTTTCGTCTACGCTTGTAACTTCTTTAACTACATACCTACCCACCTACCTATTTATTCACCTTCTTTTCTGCCCTAGCTGTCCATTCTTTTGTTGAAACATAAAAACATAATTAATGGCTCCTTTAGCAACCTATAGTATATTCCTCGTCCTGTTTTTGTAACGCTACACCTGTTTATTTATTTATATATAAATTAACAAATGAAATGTTCGGTAAACATTTAGTAAAACAGTTTTAAGTTGTACGCGTGTACGTGTACGTGTTATTACAAGTACAATGTAATATTTGTATTATTTACGTTTTAAATGGTATGTATGTGTTGGACGACAGTTATATCATTTTTATTACAAGTCATTGAACAGAATAGTATAAAAATTGCGAGCCAGAAATCAACTATACAGTTTTGATGGATAGGAAATATTATAGTAACAAATCATTGTTGGAGTTGTATCCTTAAAATGAAATTATGGTACTTTGTGTCAATTTTTAAATTTTTCTCATGCTATTACGAAAGACACAAAGACCTCTAAATTATTTGAATTGGGAATTCTTCTTTATCCTTTTTTAAATTTAGTTTAAAACTTTTCGTGTTAATGTTAGTCGATAATCTATTGAATGATGAAATATTGTTTTTTTCACAAACTTTACGCAACTATTAGTTTCTTTTTATTTTACACGAATTACTTGGTTTCCACGAAATACTGCCATGATAGAAAATATTGTTAAATGAAATTTGTTATGTGAATTAATAAATAAAAAGTGTAGAAAATTGTAAATAATATACTGTATTTTACTTGGATCTTGAAATTCGTTTTAAGGTAATATTCGTTCAATGAATCATTATTAATTTTATCTTTTATTTATTCTCTTTGCATAATAGAATTTCTCTTATTAATTACTTTATCCTCATTTTGTTTCTGCTTGCATTTGATTAATTCCTTTACTTTTGTTTCTGTCACATCTTCCCTTTTCTCTTTATTCTGTACTTGATTTATTTCATCTTTAGAAGAAGTTGTACATTAATTACTGTATAAATGTGGAAGAGTAGTAAAAAGTAGCAAAAAAGTTGAAGAGAATAATGTTCAAATTCATATGAAGATTATTGATATTTATATAAATTTTAATTATGTTTATTAATCGCATTGTTACAAAATATTTGTTTGTTTAAATTGTCTAATGTAATGTTTAACAAGCTTTGATGGGTAATTTTCTGCTTTATTAATTTATTCGTTTTTTCGTAGGTTTATTATGCTAAGAAGAAGAGGAGGGCGCAACAGATGCAAGGAGAAGATGGTTCCCATAAAAAAGAAAGAAAATTCTACAACGATGGCTGGGATGACGATAATCATGATTATATTATCAAGAATGGGGAAAAGTTCCTCGATCGTTATGAGATCGATTCGCTAATAGGTAAAAAACTGTATATGATAAAAATGTTTAGCTATACGATATTTTTATTAAACACGAGTCGTTTGTAACAAGCAATCCGTTATTATGCTGTTTCATTTAATAAATTTAATTATGTATTATGCAATAATAAACGTTGAAATACTACAAAGGCACAATATCTTAAATATAGTAACATACAAAGTGTCTCTGAAAAAGATAATTTTTTTAAGTAGTATGGAAGAGAGAAAAGACTGAACTAGAAGATGTTCTATGAAAATAGTAACAAATGCATGTAGCTAATCAGATACATGTTGTAGAAGACTCTCTGTATGATTGCATATGAGTATTTTCATTCATTTAAAGGTCATTTTACAAAAATCATTTAAATATTTCATTTAATTTTGAAATATATGCTAGATAAAGTGATTGTTTCATTAAGATAGATAAGTTAATCGTATTGTAAATGTTTTGACTATTTCTAGTAATATTTTTAATTATTTCTTAAACATTTATTTCATTACATATGCGTTTTTTATATCACATTGGTAACATATGTTTCTTTCTTCAATACTACATCCTTTAAGAAAATTGTATTCTTTAGAAGCACTTTATATATAAATGATTAAATATTGAGTTAAATCTAAAGATTAACCCAATTATTAATTGCGTGTCTTTTAATAGATAGTAAGTTACATTAGATATAATTTAATACATGAAATATATGTATTTTATAGGTAAAGGCAGTTTTGGCCAAGTAGTAAAAGCGTTTGATCACGAAGAACAAACGCAAGTGGCAATAAAAATTATCAAGAACAAAAAACCTTTTCTAAATCAAGCGCAAATCGAAGTGAGGCTATTGGAAATGATGAACAGGGCGGATACCGACAACAAATATTATATAGGTTGGTTATTATATTTTACAAAAGTAGAGCTAAACCTAATTTTAATATTTTCGAAACTCGTCCTTAATACTTACTACTATGGTAAAGATCTGTTTGCTATAATACATTTTATATTACTCGAGTAAAATCATTAAAATGTCGATCTTGATTTATTATAAAAATGTAAAATTTAAAATTTAAATGTAAAATGTAAAATTATATAATTTAAATCTTTTTATTACAGTTAAGCTAAAGAGTCATTTTATGTGGCGAAATCATTTATGTCTGGTATTCGAACTGTTATCGTATAATCTATATGATCTACTTAGAAATACGAATTTTCGAGGCGTGTCGTTGAACTTAACAAGGAAGTTTGCACAGCAACTGTGTACTGCCCTTTTGTTCCTGTCTACACCGGAATTGAACATCATTCACTGTGATCTGAAACCCGAAAACATACTTTTGTGCAATCCCAAACGAAGTGCGATAAAAATAGTGGATTTTGGTAGTTCGTGTCAACTTGGACAAAGGGTAGGTATATGGTAACATATAATTTGATAATGTTTAGGAACTAATCGGTACTGACTTCGTTTACAGATATACCAGTATATTCAATCTAGGTTTTACCGATCTCCCGAAGTCTTATTAGGAATACCTTATGACCTTGCGATAGACATTTGGAGTCTAGGATGTATTTTAGTTGAAATGCATACGGGAGAACCTCTATTCAGTGGGTCCAATGAGGTAACAAATGCTGTTTTGTACTTACAAGCTTGTATTCTCGTGTACAATGTTTTGAAACTTTAATTAACGAATACATTAATTAATTTTCATTGCATCACTACAAAATTCTTGTTTATGTGAAAATTTTATCATGTAATTAAATGTTATATAATTATGTTGGATTGTAAATTATTATTTATTTTCCAATTTCACAGGTCGATCAAGTGAATAAAATCGTAGAAGTACTAGGAATGCCACCGAAACATATATTGGACCAAGGGCACAAAGTGCGGAGATACTTTGACAAAGTCCCCACGGATGGCTCGTATGTGCTGAAAAAGATAAAGGATAAAAAGTACAAACCTCTTGGCACAAGACGCTTACATGATATCTTAGGTGTCGAAAGCGGAGGCCCTGGTGGTAGAAGGATAGGTGAACCTGGTCATTCAGTTTCCGATTACCTCAAATTCAAAGACTTGATCCTGCGAATGCTGGACTTTGATCCGAAAACAAGAGTGACACCGTATTATGCACTTCAGCACAATTTCTTTAAGCGTACAGCCGACGAGGGGACCAACACGAATATTGCTGCTGTCAACAGTGCTAACACGAGCCCGGCAGTAGTATTGATGAGCCAAGATCATGGTAAGCTACCAAAGACTTCATAATACATAAAGCATCATTTTTGGCTTACTGGATCGTTTTACACGCGTGACAATAAAAATGTTTTCCTTAAATCTGGGGTTTTCTACCTATTATCATTGGTTTTAATTCATAGTCTAAACAATTTGTATATAATACGATAATTCTACTTTCAGTAAGATTTTTATGCGTCTACACTCGTTAAATTATGCTGCAGTGGTTTATTATTTTTGGTAAAACAACTTATGTAATAAATATACTATTTAGTATTTTAACAGATTAATTATTATGATACAAGAAATATTAGATAGATAATTTAATCTTTTATATGGATTTTAAGTAATCTGATATTTACCATTTCTAAAATAATGTTTATTAAAGAGTGCACATATTCTTTGTAATGTAAGATGTATAATAATTATATTGATTATGCAAACAAACCCTGCAAAGGGATATAAATTCTTAAAAGTTACGCTGTGTATCGCTTAACAAATACACAATTTTAATAAGTACACAGTTACCAATCTCACATGACTGTATTTTAAATGTGTAAATTTGATTATTAATTTAATTTAATTATTTCAACAGATGAAAAAAAAATAAATCTGTGTAATCTTGTTATTAAAAAAGCTAAATGAATTTCAGAAATGTCAATGATTGTTTTCACTTGCTTTTCACGTGATGTATAGCAATTTTTGTCTTATATAACGAAACTGTATTTTTTATATATCATATACATAATCTAATTGAGGCAACATACATGTTTTATAATTCAGTATATTGTGATTTAACATCCAATCGAATTTAAGCTTTTGTGATGATTCAGAAATATTATACGTAAAAGTTAACGAATTAGAGCAATACAGTGACTTGTGTTGAACTTTTTAAGGAATTGCTCCATTGTATTGAAGATTTAGGCAGGTTTTAATTTGTGCAGAAAATAAGACATTTGTTTTATATAATTATTTTATAATAAAGAAAAATTATACACAAATTAGACAAAAAATTGGCATTTGTAAAGTATAATTATTTATATTTATTAAAAATTGTCTCTACCATACAATATTAAGTATAAAGATTATTTTATTACTTATATATTGATAAAGGTATAAATCATAACAAACTATTAGAGAACATCAATGTAAAATATATATTTTTCTGGTATCTTTTATTTTCTGCGCAAACTAAACAATACTTGTTGTTGCCCGTAGATATGATGGGGGGACAGTACGTGGCTCGATGACTGTCGTATCCGCGGGGCGGCGACGACCTGTCCTAGGCCCCAACCCTAATCTTACTTACTAACATAAGTAAGTTCTGTCTAACAAACAATCCTACAAGCTAAAAGACTAACAATGTCCCTGATAATCATATCCTGACCTCGGATGTAACATATGAAGCCTTGCTTGCTTGAATAAAAGAACTCGCACTTCTGATTTTTTTTTATAATGAGACACGGATTCATATTGATTGCCCGTGTCTCTATACTCCGATATTGTATACTCTTACAAATTTTACATTTATTATAAGATTATTGTCCCAATTACCTAAAAATATCTTTGTCAATACAAAATACATTAGAATTTAAAAGCAATGGATATCAAATAGCATTATGGGAATATGTTCTTTGTAATACTTATATGAATATTCTAAGACATAGAAATATAATAAATATTAATGATATATATATGATGTATATTTTATTACATATATGTCTTTTGTTAGTTACTTCATTTTCAGAGAACATATTCTTCTTAAAAGTAATTGAATTGCATATCTGTATTAAGTTTTTATTCTGTAGAGCGACTACTTCATTGTCTTGTAATTTATTTCATGCATGCTTTAACCGCTTGCATATAGCACGTTCCGGAGTGCATCTTCATCGCATAATATGCGAAACATTCAATTTCGCCGTTCCAGTAAACATTCCATCGACTTACAATCTGCACATCCATCACTTTACGTTCCAGTTTTTTGGAATGATTTCTTCTTTCTGTCTTGCATATTTTTTACCTCAGAGCGAGTACCTAAATGTTCATTCAAACGAGTTATATATAATATTATAAAACTAATTGTAGTTTTATACGCATATACAAGGTGCTCCAAAAAGTAGATATTTAAATAATAAGAAATGCTAGAATATAGAATAAGACGATTTTAAAGGGTAAAATGTATTATCTTTCAATTGATTATACTCAATAAATGTATAGGTGCAAAATTTAATCACTTTTAATTTAACTTATTTAATAATTTGTGTAATAGAAAGTGAAATATATCGAATAAAATATTAATGTTTTAAGATTAGGCATATTTTTATGATTAATATTAAAATTATTTTTTATGTAAAATATAATAAGAAAAACATTTGCATTTAAATAAATCACTAATGCAATATTTTAATATTCAAAAATATTTATGTAATTTTAGCATAATTAAGCATTTAATTGCGAGACCGATATTGTTTACAAAAATAATTTTACAAAATTATATAAATTATTTATTTATGAGAGATATAGGGTTTATAAAAAAATATTTATAACAGTACTTTAATAAACTTTGGTATGTAGATGTTTTAAAACCAGAATATATGTTAGTCTGGTTTAAAATTTATATTTTTTGCTTAGTCATTAATGTTTAGGTATCAAAACCAATAATTATTTCACAATGCTAAGATATATTTTGTTTTGGTTTTACATCCATCGTATAAGTTTACCAAATTTATTTTAATACTTCTAATAAGTGGTTATTTGTTAGCCAATTAATTATATATTTACACAATACTTTATATAAAACAGAAATTATGCAAAACAACTAATTTATAAATGATACTCTTAAAGCAACTCTTGGAAATCGTCTTTCTAATATAACAATTTTTTATGCATGAATCATGGTTTCGATAAAGTATATTATATAATTTATCAAATATTAGAATAACAAAATTATAACTTATGTACATAACATTGTTATTTACTCTTTTTATCCTACGCAAAGATGAACAGTTAGTTATTGCTTAGGTATCGATAATTGATCAGTCAGTATATTTAAATATTAATAAAATCTAGGTCAACTGTTGACAAAACAAAAGGAAAACGAAACGTTAATTTCAGTGCCTGGAATGTATCCCCGTAGTATTTTGAAATCTTTTTTATTTGTTTTAACTTTCTCATAGTGACGTTCTATCGTAAGAGCTAGTAATTCATTGGATGATCTTTGCATTAGTGTGAAAATGACTCTACATTGTTTATCCGTCTAAAATTGTGTTTTTTTAATGTCTCAGGACTGGCAACCGTGTTAGGACAGGGAAGCAACAACAGTGGCAATCCGATGCAAATATCAAGTCTCCCTGGTGGCTATCAGTCAATGGAGTGCGAGTCATCGCCTCGTCATTTGGGGAATCGACGCGTCGTAACAACAAACTATCCGTCAACTTCGGCCACTGGGGTGTCTGCATCCGGGGCGATGTCCATGCAATCTGTAGACAGTTCCCTGATACAAAGCTCTCTTGGATCGTATAATAGCCTAATTCTCCCTGGTATACCCCATCTGCCTGCGATGATGACCTCACCAATGATTCAGCAGCAGAACTTTTACAATTACGGTTATTCGACGACTGATGCGCACGGAATAGTCAGACAACCGTCGACAGTCTCAACCGGTAAACAGAGAGATCCGGAAAGAGAAGACAGTCCTATGGTTGGAGTATGCGTCCAGCAGAGTCCAGTTGCTATTCACTGAAACGAATAAAAGTAAAATAAACTACGACGACAGTCGAATATACGTATTGTCGTCGCGATAGCGGTACCGTCAAAATATATATTAGGTGATTATATATACTGTATATACAAAGTTCATGACGATACCGCAAAACCTATCGTACTGTTTAATGAAAAGAAGAAAAAAAGGAGGGAAATAAGAACGGGCAGTAGGAAATTTGAAGCCCTTCCCTGCTGTGTTGCTTTGCATTTCGTCGTTTTGTTGGCTATGAGGAACACCTTGAGATGAAAGCACTACAAATATAGCATTACTGTGTAAACGTGTTGAAAAAAAAGCTATGGTCATTAGTAAAAGTACACTGCTTCAATTAAAAAGCTTAAGAAAAAAACGAAACATATAAAAGACAAAACTTAACAAAGTAACTCGTCGTCCGAGAATTTCTTTGTTTGTTTATAAGAAAAAGAGGCTTTAAAAATATATGAGCAGCTTCTTTAAAGGAAAAAAAGACAAAAAAAGGGAAAAAAAGAAAAAAAGAATAAGAGTGACAAAAATTCAACTGAAAAATAGACTTACGAAGAAATGCAAAGGAAAACACGAGGGAAGCTTCCTTTTTTCCATTATTTTTTCTTTCCCTTCTTAGTTTTTTATTTGTGTATCTTAAGAAGCCGACTGGTCTTACATTGGGCACGGATATACCGCGTCCGGCACAGAAGCTTATGATACTTTGCTTATGAGGACGGACAGACAAACATGGTCTAGTGAGGATGAACCCAGCTGGCCTCTCGGGTCCTGCCCGATTCTGCAAACACTCCAAATGCTTTAGTCGCGTGCGAACGTCGTTAACAAATTTTGACACCCAAACTGTGTGGCCTAGAGAGCGAAAAGTGATAATTACTATTATTAAAAATGCATTAAACAGGAGGAAAAGTAAGAATTACCAGTGTAAGCATATACTCCAATAGAGTTTTATACACAATGTCACGAATGTAAACGGTTTAGCAAGTAATTGCTAGCAAACAGTCGCGTCAAATGCTAGTTATTTGTACAATATACATAGATAAATGATAAGAGTGCAGCTTTAGGATTTAGCTTTTAAGTGTGAAAGAGGAGGTCGAACACTCACATTGTAAACTCGACTCTTTTATTTACTTTGATGAACAGAAAAGAGGACGTTGCAAACGTCAGTTTGTTGTCGATAAAGAACTTTAAACAAACGAGGTTTGCATGATTTAACAACAATACATATTTATACAGAAGACAGTAACAAGAAAGTTAAAAGGCAGTATACACGTAAGAGTGATCAAGATGATATAATCATACAAAAACCTAGGTACTTTATAATAAACGATACGCGCGTACTCATATACATATGTTTCCAATGGCAGTCGTAATTGATTTTTGCCGTTTCACTTTGGTAATTGTAACGTTATTTATATTATATTAATATACCTTCGGCATAAGTTTATAATCGTTTTCTGGCATTTGCATATTTCTTTTCAAGTTTTGATAATTGTATTGATCAATATGGCTCTTCGAATAAACTCGCATTTTTTTTTCATATTTGGTTGTAGAATACGAACAACTTGGAACGTAAATTTCAATGCCAGAATGCGAAATATTAAATACAAATAAATTGTGTCAATAACGATAAGATAATATGAAACGAGACACGATGAACAATGTAAATTTTCGATACTTATTAATAACATATACTGCAACAAATAATTCTTGAGATATTTTGCATGTTTCTATTTTTTGTTGTGGTGTATACATTAAACAGGTTGATTTTTAAAATTATTTTATGATATTTTATTGACCGTTTTGTATTATTTTATAGAAACGAAATATAGATTCGAATGATACTTAAATATTTTATTGTATGCAGTATGTCCGCTTCTTATCGGCTTATTCGAAACATGCGATGATATAATTTTAGCATTGATTAATCAGATTTTTAATATCCTGTTTTTAATAAAGCCGATTTTGGATCTTTTTCATTCGTAATATTATAATTTACATGAAAAGAGCTCAACTTAAAATGTGAAAACGTTAAGAACATTTTTACGCATCGTTTTCTCGAGGAAAAGTTTTGCTGTATACCTCAAGAAAATTTAAAACTTGTATTAATTGCCTTATTTTTCATTATACGAATTATGAATGAGAATGGAATGTTTGAATTGTCGAGAATTGCTTGTTTAGATAGGCTGCTTAGAATTCTGCATTTTTTAAATATTTGCAATGTGAAGATTTGCCGATAGACGTAATGACTCGCGAAACGACATTCGTTCGAATTCATAGACTTCTAGACTTTCGGGTAATGAAAAATTTATATTAGTATTTTTACTTCGCCCTAATGTATGACGATCATTGCTTATGTTACGTTAACTTTAAAAGGTATAATGAATTTTTGTTTTAAGTGGAATAAATGAAAAATGATAAACGCAATGGTGTAAATTCGATCTAAAGTTGTAATTAATAACAACCATGAAGCTATTCAAATTTCTATGTTAATGAGAAACATTTTGCCGTAACGATATCTCTCAATAACTTTATAAAGAGAATGTGAGAGGGAGAATGAGAAAGAAAGAAAGAAAGGGAGAGAGTGAAAGGCAAAGAAAGAAAGGGAAAGGGTGAAAGACGGAAAGACAGAGAAAGAGAGAATGATTTTTCAAACGGAAAACATTGTTTGTCAGATTTAGTCAAGATTTTTCGTGACAAATTCTGACAGTTCGATGATCTTATTGAACGGCAAAAATCAGTACGCTCTATAACTGTAGACAAAATGTGTGATAATATCACACGTGTGCCCTCTTCCGAATTCACGTTATTACGTGTTGTGCTCATCAGTCCTCCAAAGAACTAGAACTTCTGCTTCTTTCTTTTTACTTATGTATTTTGGTATAAGAAAAGTTCGCTTTTGATAAAATCTTAGCACGAAAAACTAATTATAGGAAAACATTGACTTTTAAGTCTTTTTTTCGTTAAAAAGAAACGAGGAAAGATTTAGAAGGGATTGACTTTTGGGCACAATGCAGCCTTTTTCAACGTATCATCGAAGCATTTTCTCATCTGACGATTATTGATCTTTATAATAAAACAATTACGATTACTTTGATTACATGAAGTAAGAAGTGATTAATTGTTTCGTATCACTTGTTAGTAAATTTAATAATGTCGCCGCTTGTAAAAAGAAAAAAGGAAAAAAAAAATAACGACGATCGTCACATAGAATTTAAATTTAAATTCGTTCAATGTTGGCAGAGAAAAGAAGGGAAAATGTTTTAAATGCAATTTCACTAATTACTAAAAAGATCTTAATACTCGAAGCGGTGGGTCGATTATTCGAAAAAGAAAAAAAAAAGAAATT
>NW_016932250.1:211543-229512 GCF_001483705.2 Eufriesea mexicana
CTTACTTCATACAAAATCTTTGTTATACTTTTAAATATTTCAAATAAAATTAAATAAGATATCTTCTATGCAGTACTACATTTTTAAATTTATTGTTTAATAAAGAATAAATAACAGTTTTATTGATTTCAAGATTTCTGAAGTAATTAAATTATTTACAAATATTTATATGTATATTTACATATGTAGGTGGTACTTGATCTTGCAACTGCTGTGAAAGAACTTGTGGAAAATAGTTTAGATAGTGGTGCTACATTAATTGATATTAAATTGAAGGATTATGGAAAGACATGTATTAGTGTCAGTGATAATGGGAGTGGTGTTTTAGAACAAGATTTTGAAGGATTAGGTATATATACCTGTATATATTTTTTCATGCATATTTTTTATAAAATTAAAAATATTCAAAAATAAAACAATATTTAATTAAAATTTATTGAATGTAAAAATTAAATAAGAAACATTTAAAAGAAAATTCTGACGTACTTTTATGTTAAATATATTGTATTTTTTTTTGCTCAGGACTGAAGCATTATACTTCTAAGCTTCGAGAATTCTCAGATTTAACAAAAGTGAGCACTTTTGGATTTCGGGGAGAAGCTCTTAGTTCACTTTGTTCATTAGCTGAAGTAATTATTATTACAAAACATTGTACAAGTGAACATGGTTTTAAACTACAATTTGATCATAATGGTGTATTGCAAGAAAAAGAACCATGTGCAAGAGAAATAGGAACAACTGTACATATCAAAAATATATTTAAATGCCTCCCTGTGAGAGAAAAAGAATTTCAAAGAAATCTTAAAAAAGAATATACTCGTGCTATACAAGTACTATATAGTTATTGTTTAGTTTCTACTGACACAAAGATAACATGCTCTAATTCTGTGACAGGCAAATCTCCTAATCTTGTAGTCAGTACTTCTAATTCTGGTAATATTTTAAGCAATATTAACATAGTGTTTGGCAAAAAATCATCAAATGGACTCATTAAAATTGAATTGTTAGCCCCTAATGAAGAAACATTGCAAGAATATAATTTACCAAACAACGTAGTTGTGGATTTTGAATGGGATTGTTATATTAGCAGTTGTGATCATGATATTGGACGCTCTGCTCCTGATAGGCAATTTTTTTATGTAAATGGCCGACCATGTGATCTGACAAAAGTCAGTAAATTAATAAATCATATTTATCACAAATATAATAATAAACAATATCCGTTTATCTTTCTAAATTTAAAGTTAAATAAGCATTCAACTGATATCAATGTAACTCCAAATAAAAGAACTATTTTGTGTATACAAGAACATTTAATTTTAGCAACTTTAAAATACAGTTTAACATCTAAATGGGACAAGTTACAAGGAAATTTGATTGTAAATTCTGTAGTAGAATTAAATTTTGGAGTAAAAAGAACAATTTCACCCACAAATGTAGATCAACCAAGAAAAAGGTTTCACAATTTAAATGTGATATCAAATATAAAATATACAGAGGAACAAAATATACAGTGTAACAGGGAAAATACGATTGTTCAGTATAATAATGATAAGGTACAAAATGGTATAACAAATCAGCTAAAAACATTACATAATACAGAAATGTCAATTACTATTCTAATGATAAAGCAAAAGCTTCAAGAAAAACAGAATGTCGTACCCAAATGTGTTATTTCAAGTACAAGAATTGAATTTAAAGCACAAATTGAATCAAATCAAAATTCTAAGGCTGAAAATGAATTGAAAAAACAATTAACAAAAGATTCCTTTTTCAAGGTTAAGTAAAGTAATTAAAATTTTAATTGTCTATATATATTTATATTGATATTAAAAGAAAAATACTTTACAGATGGAGATTATAGGTCAATTTAATCTTGGTTTTATAATAGCTCGTTTGAAAGATGATCTCTTTATTATTGATCAACATGCTAGTGATGAAAAGTATCGTTTTGAAAAACTTAATTCTGAAACACAATTAAAAACCCAAAAATTAATTGTTCCTAAATTTTTAAATATATCTGCACTTAATGAAACAATATTAATTGATCATCAAAAAGCATTTGAAGATAATGGTTTCTTTTTTAAAATAAATTCTGAAGGTAAACATAAAAAACTTTTTTGTCATGATTAATTATTGTCAGAAAAATAATACACTTCTAAATTAAGAAAGTATAAATATAATTCCAAATATTTTATGCTTTAGCTGAATCTGGTCATCGTGTACAATTAACAAGTATACCAGTTAGTGGTTATTGGCAATTTGGACAAGAAGATATTGAGGAACTAATTTTTCTTATTAAAGAAGGTGGTATAGAAAATAAAGAAAAATGTATATTTCGTCCAAGTCGAGTAAGACAAATGTTAGCATCAAGAGCTTGTCGTAGTGCAGTTATGATTGGTACAGCTCTTAATAATAATGACATGCAAAGATTAGTTAACCAAATGGCACAAATGGAAAATCCTTGGAATTGTCCCCATGGTAGACCAACAATAAGACATTTGCTATCATTAAATCTTATACATAAATGAAATATATTTTACATTCTATGTGTCATATATATTATGAAATATGTAAGTAAATTATGCATTATCATGCATTATCATGTATTATTATCTATTTATAACAGAAGAAAATGAATTTTAATTTATAAGCACATTGAAATAAAATATAACAAAATTTATTTTTGTTATATCTAGATTTAAACAAATTTATAATCAATACAAAAAAATGTTACATTAATAAAACAGAGATTATGTATTACTACCAGATGAAATAATCAATAGAAATTATTTTATAAATATAATATTAAACAAGTATATTTATTATATACTAATTGTACGGAATACATTAAATCCTGAATGTGCTGTTGATATTACAGTACCAGGACATTGAGGATGCCAATGCAATTCTTTTATATCACTTTGACCTTGATGTATAAATAACAATTGTGGTGGCAGTTCCTTTAATTCACCAAGTTCTGTCTCTTCTGATTCATCAGTTTCTACTGATAAATCCCATTGTGCAATTTGATCATCAGCTCCACCAGAAGCAAATACAGTGGCCTCTAGGGGATGCCACTCTACGGTTGTAACAGGTGCAGTATGTTGTTTAAACACGGCTAATGGACTTGAACCATTAGGGCCAAATTGACGTAAATCCCATACACAGACTAAACCATCATCACCACCAGATAAAAGAAACTGACTTTCCTTACGATTCCACGAAATAACATTAACATCAGCAGTATGTGTACCAAGTGCTGTTAACATGCAAGCAGATTGCGGACTTGCTCTTGTATCCCAAATTTTGATACTGTTAAAGTTATAGCACAATTAAAAAAATGTTAAATACTTGTAATATTACATATTACATACAATAAGATATAGATTAAATTAGTATAAATTTATCCGAAACATAAGTGAATTTTTTATCAGTTTAATTAAAATTATACCTTTTATCAACAGAGCATGAAGCAAGTACATATTTTTCATTAGGTGACCACTGAATATCTTCAACACTGTGTGGTGCATGTGAATTGTAAGGTCTTTGATCCACATGCCATGTTGCAGAATTATTGACATTATTAAGATGCCATATATGGATATTACCCTTACAATCCCCAGAAGCTAACATGCCTATTTCTGTTGAACACCAATCAAGTCCATATCCTTCTGATAGGTGACCTTTAAAACTAAACATTGGTTTAATGCCTCCATCACCTTTTTCAGATTTTTTACGATATGCACGAAGTAATTCATCATTATCAAGTGCATTTAATTGTTTATCCAAATTCCAAATATGTACACGACCTAATTCACTCCAAGTTGCTGCTAAAGTTGTTTCACCAATTTTTGTATGCCTATTAAAAGAAATAAACATATTAGTAGTTATAAATGTAAAAGACAAAAAATAGACATATTTACCTAATTCTATTAACACAACCCTGATGTTTTATTGGTGCAACAGTCATTACTGGTGTATTTGTATCATTTTTGTCATCCAATTCATCATCAGATTCATCATCTGAATCATTTTTTATACCATAAAGATTTTTCATTTTCATAACAAGGAGATTATTAACATGAGTTTTAGCAGCTTGTGTTCCAGCAACAAGGTACATACTCAGTGGGTAATCTTCTCTGTTATTACCCAATTCATCTAAAATTATATCAAAACTAAGACAAGGAGCTCCAGATTGCGCATGATGTAACATTCGATATGCTGTCTTGTCCACAATAAGTTCTTCTCCAGTTTTTAAAGGTTTCCCAGGCAGATATATTCTGGATTCATTATTTTGATCCTCGTTTTCTTCTTCTGCTTCATTACTTTCCATTGAATCTTCCTCATCACTTTCACTGTTACTTTCTTGCATATCCTCATTAATTTCATCCACTGATTCATATTCCATTTCTTTAGGAATTTCTTTATAAAAGATAGTCATCTTAACAAAAATACATCTATAATTAAAAATAAAACAGATATAAATAATCAAATATCTACCAAAGAAACCTAACCTTATACATCAAGGAATATAATACATAAAAATATATTAAATATTTTTTAATAAATATATAAAATGATAATTCAACTTAGCATAATATTTAAAAAATTGTTAAATATTGTTTTATTGTTCATGCAAAAGTTTAAAAAAAAAAAAGATTACCTTCTAACAGATCCAATGCACGTGGTTAAAGTAAAGCTCGAAAACGACACGTATATAATCAAATACATATACCCGTCAAACTGATCACTGCACTAAAATTTTTACAATATTTTTTTACTGTACTTTATTGGCAACTTCTTGTGCGAATCAATTTGGAACATTACAAATTAATAACATTAATAAAAGTGAAATTACAGTAATATTTAATTAATGACATTTAGGAAGTCATAGAAAATTTAAATACATAATTACAAAAAACGAAATCTACAAAATTCATGGTGCATCCACGTATTTATATTTCATTTTACATTAAATGTAATTTTCATACTATTCTTTTTTAATGACTTATATGCAGAAAAATTTTACTTCCTTCAAACATATATACTAAACAATTCCTACTGTAATCCTCGAAATAATTCAGTCTGTAAACTATGTATTGACATAGTATGTAAAATGTTTAACTGATATATAAATAAATTCAAAGCATTACCAACAAAACTTTTTTTCAAAACAAACTCTTGAGGTACAGATATGTTTCATTATGAGATTTATAACATTTTTTGAGTATATGTAAACAACATGAGAGAAATATTCTAACTGTGGAATCTTTTTTGCATAAAACACCATCCACTTTACGTATGAAAATTATGTAGTTATTTATGTATGAAATATAAGCATTATTTCCCTGACAAAATTGTGATAAAAATGAGAACTAAATCGAAGAAACTGCTCCTTTATGGACCAGTTTATTAACTAATTTATATGAATAAGCATAACATTAATAACAGCAAAAAAAAAATGATAATGATTGCAATTGACAATAATAATAATAGTATCTGTAGGAATAATAGCATTAATGGTAGAATAGCAGTATTAATGACAATAGTAGTAGTAATAGTAGTAGTAGTAGTAGTAGTAATAGTAATAGTAGTAATAGTAATAGTAATAATGGTAGTAATTGTATAGTAGCAGTACTAGTAGTTATAACAAGACCCACTGCATTGTACTACAAATAACAAAAAATAAGATGAGAGGAAAATAAAGAAAAGGAGAATATACAAATGGTGTCATTTTACATATAAAATACAACTTCAGTAATTGATATAACTATACGAAAGGAAAGGAGCAGCAACAAATATCTAACACTTGATGGCAATTATTCACGCAAATGGATGGTATTTAATATTAGCTGTGTTTGTTAAGATGAGGATTGTTACTAGAATTATTCATTAACTGGATAGATGTTACAGTAGTATGCGAATGATGAGGTGGTGAAATATTGGGATTATGTCGAGGATTAGTATTATGGAGGCTGTGTATATAAGAACGCTGGACGGGCTTGTGCTGAGCAAGCTGAAGCAAGGCCTCTGGTATAGAGAACCATTTTCGTTTTCGACCAATAGCACGTGAATCTTCCCATTCTGGCAACTCTTCGGTTACTCGCATAACCCATACTTGTGTTCTATGTTTATGTTCCACATTCTATAAAAAAAGTTACATTAACAATTTGTACTCTTGTTTTTAAAAATATATTAATTAGACTTTATATACATTAAAAAAAAAAAATTGTGTTTTATATTTGAGCAAATTAATACCTCAAATATGCCAAGACATCTGCCTAATTGTCCTAAAACACCAGCCTCTTCTCTAACTTCTCGTAATGCTGTTACTGCAGGTTCCTCCTCTGGTTCAACACCTCCACCAGGTACTATCCAACTGTCAGGTCTTCGACTGGATGTAACCAAGAGTACCTATATTATGAATAATATAAAAATTTAATGTACACTTACTTCACGAATCAAAAAGAAACATAATATTTGATATTAAAATAAAAATAATGCGTTGATGAAGGAAAATAGATCAACTGCCATCTGCTGGCTTACCTCATCTTCAAGATCATTTTTGACGCAGATACATGCAGCTCTACGTCTATAACCTTCTGAATCGTAAATACGGATTGAATTTGGTTTTTCCTTGACCATGATCGATTACTAAAATTATGAAATTATGCCATAAATTCATATTTGTCAGACGGCCAGATAGGCCAATCTGTATGCTTGCATTGTTTTAACGTTGTTTGAAGCCGACATATTATCGACATACAATTGATCAGCGAGCTTTAATTGCTCACATAATTAATTTAAAAAGTCTATGTTTCGTCCGAATACTAGGACGATTTTCTGCCTAAACAATACTATATCACGATAACACTACCAATGTTGTCCTTGCAGAAATTTGCTATAACCTCAAAACTTTTAAAGTATTCACTAAACAAGTAACCCCATCTACACTAAGTTTTCAACGTAGCATTAAAAGGTGAATATTCAACGTTACTATTTCACACAAATTTATAACTATATTTATTATAATAAAATAAGTTTATATAATAATTACTACTAAATAATTTGAAATAAGTTCAGAATATGACTGAAACTTTATTATTATTTCAGAAAACACTTTATACTATAACAATGTCTGTATACATTTACAAGTATTAAAACAGTTTCAAATGTTTAATATATAGCATTACTATCATTATTTCTATTTTAATTGCGTTGTATATATCATAATTAAATTAATTGATGAAAATATTTATATATAAATTTACTTGACTTTTAATGAAGATTTTTAGTATAATTACTATTGGAGAATTTTGTTGTGTATAAAGTGTTAATGTAAATAATGTAAAATTCTTATTATAAGCATTCATATTATATTTATACGTACATGTGCCCACACACACGTACATATATATATGTGTACATTTATAATATTCTTTTTATAAAAAATAATTATCAACACAATATATAAAACTAACATATTTAAAAATTAAAGTAGTTCAGAAATATATTTCAAACAAAAAAAATCAATACAAAAGAAAAGAATAAGGAAATGTGATATAATTTATAAAAATAGAAATAATTACAATTATAAACTACATTAAATGATGCATATGTATCACAATATTAACTTTGCTTTGAAATTTTAAAAACTTAATATTATAATCTAATAAATATTGACTAACATTTATATTATATTGCAATTAATTCATACTGAATTTAATTTATTTATATGACTATATTTTTATTTATTTTCTTTATAAAATTAGAATAAATAAAATGATAATGTATTAAAAAATGTAAATTTCCGAAAAAAAAAATTACAAGGTACATGTAAAATAACCATTGAAGAATTAGGTTAAGATTTTACAGACATACCTTATAAATGAATTTAACATTTCTGTTTAATTTCTAATATTATATGGTATAACGAAATAATGATCCATATAGATATATACAATTTATTATGAATGTTTATTTCAAATTCTTTAAAAGTTTATTTTTAATCATATTTTAATTCAATTTTATTCGAAATATGTACTTATTTTTCTTTTGAAAGCCTTATATATATGTATATTCATATATCCAATTGTAGTACCCATAAGAGTTAATAGGGTTATATTTTTCTACGTAGATAAATATATCTAAATTATAAAATAATTCTTAATTTTTGAAGTTAATATGAAAACATTTGAAAAGCATTATGCTATTGCTATGTATTTTATACAAAATATTTTGATAATTATCCAACTTGTACTTATATACAAATTTTTTAATATATAATTAAAATTTCAATCAAATAACTATTTATGAATAAAATTAGAAGTGGTTGCTTTTTGAATCCTATTATAAAAAATGGAATTAATTAACTTAAAATACGTTTTTAGGGTATAATTAATTAAGTCTTACTTTTTAAGTGATAATAGATTATTTATTTAAACATTTAATCAGCACTAAATCCCTTACAAATTATAGAATGTATTGTTTATATTACAAATCTGATCTAACTCCAAATCCAGGTCCTGGTGGTGGAGATGTTAATGATGTTAAGCCACCTGCTGGATCTGCTGCAAATCTAGGAGAATTCTGTGGACCTGGTGGTGGTCGTTCACCTTTTTTAAATGCATTTATTATAGCAGTTGCACTTTCAGGAGTTAAGTCCTCCTGTAAGATGTTTATATTATTTATATTTATGAATGTTGAATAATAACTTGTGAGTTATGAAGTTTAAAAATATTTCTAGATCAATGACTTATATTTCTAAAATCAGATTAATCATAACCAATTACTGTTTCAATGGAATATTTGTTGTTAATATGTAGTTAAAATATAAGTGTTAAAGTATTTATTATGTTAATATTTTATATATTATATAATGAAATATTTTTTAGATTTAAACTTACATAATAATCATCATTAACTTGAAACATTGGTGCATTAGCACAAGCACCAAGACATTCTACTTCAGAAATTGTAAACAGTTTATCTTCAGACATTTCTCCAACTTTACAATTTGTAGCTTTAGTTACAGCTTCAACAATAGAGTCAGAATCTCGTAACCAACATGGAGTACAGGTACAAATTTGTACATGATACTTTCCCATTGGTCTTCTATTGAACATTGTATAAAATGTTGCTACTTCATAAACACGCATGTTAGGTATATTTAGTATTTCTGCTACTTTATGCATAGCAGAAATAGGTAACCAGCCATGTTGACGTTGGGCTAGATCTAACAGAGGTATCATTGCACCACGTTTGTGGCCTTCAGGATAAATTTTCAAAAGGGCTTCAATGCGTTTTTTATTTGCCTCATTGAATTCAAATGGTATTTTTGGGTTATCAATTTCACTGTCTCTATGCTATTCAAATTAGAATGAATTAACATTAGTTTAATATAAAATATTAAATATATATATGTAATACTTACAATAAATAACTGATCTGAAGTCCGAATGGTTGAAGTTTGTAGCCCTCTAACATTTTTGCAATTCTATTTTGTTAGGAAAAATAATAATTCGAAGGTTTAAAATTGTTCAAGAACTTATAAAATATTGAATAATTATATTTCATGAACAATAAAAAAGATATCGTATTTAAGAAACAATATGTTTAGATATTTTTTGGAATAAATTTAATATTATATTTTACACAATAAATAAAATGTTTAAATAATTTAAAAAAAAAATTTATTTTTTGAAGCAAGATATTCTGTCAAAGTTCATTTTAATTTTATTATAATTAAAAATTTCGTGATACAATGTAAAATAGTTATTAAGTGAAAACCAAAGTAAAGTATATTTTATTTATATCAATGATATATACAGATCAATAGGAATGTATTTTTTAAAGTAAAAATACTGTCGTTAATGTAAATATAGTTTATAATTATTTGCCAATAGCTTTTGAAATTTTTTAATGCGTATTTGTTTCAGATAATAAAGATAGCTAGACGATTCTATTACAAATTTTATTGTATAATTTAAGACTTACAATTGATTCTAAAAAAATGCAAAATAAATGTTAAATTTATATAAATAAATAAAATTACATAAGTTTGTTGAAGAGGTTATGACATGAAATATGGTATACGATATTACACTGTCGACAATAAATAACTCACAGAAAGAGCACGAATTGTGCGCAAAGGCAAAAACATTATTACTAGGTTGTCGTGTACTTATTGTTAATAGCACTTTGTCTCCTTACTTTCTTATATTTTCACAATTAATATTTAAATCGCAGCTTGAGATATATAGCATTTCGCCGTTCAAAATGCCATCTAGTGCCTAAATTTAAAAACAAAAATGATTATTTTCAGTGTAATACTAATTTTAAATAATAACCATAGTCATATAAATCAGTAGATATAAAAGTATAGTATTTGTATAGTTAGTAGTAGTTTTCTTTAAATTGATTTTCTTTTATTTCATTTTCTCTATAATACTACTGTATTTTAGTGCAAAAAGTAATTGTTAATTAAATTACGTTTTTATAATAATATTCGTTTTGATTTTTAAAATAAAATAAACAAGTCTTAAATAAAAATATTAATTTTGTGCTCTTATTAATTGATTTCATATCAAGAGAAAATATAATAAATAACAAATAAAATATATATAATATATGAAATGTTATTATATGTTTAAAAAGAATAAACGCAAAGAACAATATTATATAGAAGAATTTATTTCTATTAGATTTAATGAGTAAGTCGCATACATCTTATGAATATCATTTTATTGCTAAAGAACATCATAATATATTTTCTATTTTCTATTTATTTTTCTATTTCTGAATTTATTTGTTAAATTTTATTTAGCAAAGTTTACGATATTAAATTAATTATTGTTTTATTATATGAGCAAAAATTGTGAAATAAATAAATGCAGTAAATTTGTCTTCCTTATGCATTGTATTTATTATTCATACAACTAATCACATTTATTACACCACAATACACAACGGTACACTTAATAATTTAATCGAATCTAAATTGTAATCGTGGTACAACAGTAATCGATTAATAATGTGGAGGTATAAATAGCACACTTACTGTGACATCATGTATATTCTACGATATACAACTGGTCAAGAATTTCGTAAAATCTCTGACCTGTAATCGGTATTTTTTCATCTACAATGCTGTCGCGCGATAAATTCTTAACTAAACAGTGCAGTTTCTGCTTTTAACACGCTCGAAGGAAATTGAACAATGTAACTAAGTTCTCTTACCTTCTATATCGTAACTATTTCGTGTGCTGTATATGACACCCAATGATCGTTAGTTTTCATCTGTTAATTTTTTGCAGTCTGCCTTACGAAGATATATGGATATTAATTACTTGTTTAATAATATCATTTGATCAATAAAAACGAGAATAAATTTTTATCAATCTTCATAAATTCAATCTTCAAGAACTTATATCTTCATGAAAGTAATTTAATAAAATGATATACTTAATATTTGAAATTGCCGCGAAATTATAAAATATCAAATAACTTTAATAATAATTTTCAGAGTGCAAAAAATCAAGATGTTACATTATTTTAATTTCTAAGTCGTCTATAAAATGATTGGAAGATGTGTTCAAATTATTTCGAAGTGATAGAACAGAAATGTTACAAAATTCGGTCGGTCGTAATATCGATAACGACTTTATCGAAATAACAAGCCACATCGATCGATCAATCGTCTTCGTAATATATCATATCTGTACGTGCATCGTTTCTCTCTAACACTCAAATATATGTACTAATTTTTGCAAATAGCTGATATATTCTTTACTTATACTAAAGCTATTTTACGTTGGTACATTTTATACACGTAATTATAGCATAGGCGACGGAGACAACGAATCTTCGAAGTAATGTCTCGCGAACAATGAGATTATAATAATTAAAGCATGATTCTCTTACAAAAAATCTCTTGCCGTTGACATCGAATAGTGGTATTTCAATCGAGTTATTACTAGTCGTGTTTATTAACTTGATCTTTATTTACGTGGTCCTTCTTTCATATTTTATAAAATTACGAGTTTACCAGAATAATGAAAATTTTCAGATTTATTTATCCAAATATATTAAAACAATGATATAAGGAAAATGGACGAGAATAACCTTTTTTCAAATGTGAAATTTATGTGAATATAACTGAAAAAAAATTTGTTTACATAGCGAGACTTATAAAAGGGCCACGTAAACTAAAATTTAAAGTATGTATACCATTCTATGTCGGTTTTCTTCGTAAGTCCGCTATTACAATCACATGAACACATGCAGCGTTCGATACTCATTAATATCGTAAGTACATAGATAGATCGTTGATTGTGGTATATAAAACGATGCTTAATTATCCACTTGTCGAGGAAGTAAGCATATTGTTATTACAAATCGAAATTTTTTCGACGAATCTTTTTTTCCAATTAAAATTTTAAATTATGGTACGAATTCTTTGTTCTGATTAGTTTTAATGATAACTAACAAAGAATTCGATGATTTAAAAGTCAGTGTTTTTCTCATACAGACCTCGGTTTAATAATAATAGAAATTGCATCTTTTACAAAGTGGCTAAGTGTTTATTGCCATGGGAATTTATGTAATATGAATATTGTAAAAATGATCGTTTAAAAAGTTAATATTTTCAAAGCCCCAAATTTGCAGATTTTTAAACAAAAATTTTTAATTGTGCACGGAAAATATAAATTGAAAAAATTTATTATTTAATAGATACTTTTCAAAGTTTCTAAACTTTTCGTTTTTTGAAATAGAAATAATAAATAAATATAAACAAGTACATGTTTTAAAAATAATACATGCAGAATTAATTAGAACGTGTTCTTTACATAGGTGTGGTTTACCAAAATTAAGAATTTGCAATTATTTGAAAAATTACTGATTATTGATTATGCAAGATTTCACATTACTTAGAGTAACTATAAAACATTTTGTATATAAATGAAATAAATGGTTATAAGACTTTATTAGTGAATATTAAAATGATTTAATATTTGATATATTTGATTTTTGTTTAGATAAATTAATAAAAAAATCAACTGATGAACTTGATATTATTTAATATGGTTAATTTAAGTAGAACCTCAAAGGAAAACTATACGATGTACGTGTTTGTCTCTGTTAGGAACTCATTTTTTAAGCAGGACAATTACCGTAAATCATTTATTTAATGTACCTGTATACGTGAGTATTGTTATAATTAATTCCATTCAACGATAATGTTTTTCATTTAATTTGTAAAATTTCCGTAGTCGGGACATCTTTATTGTCGAAGTATATACGAATAGCATGCAGGAAAAACAAGTTCTAAAATTCGGAAGAACAATTCATTATGTTTATATCATGTATGATTGTAAAATGAAATTTCTCGTCGCTAATATACACGTATTTTTTTGTACGAAATTTCATAATAAAGCGCATTAAATATACGTTAACTAAGTAAATACCATTTTCCTTGATGTCCTGTCAATGTTCATGACGACAACAAGGGTAATGTTAATTATCGTAAGTATTCCAAGTAAGACGGTAGTTACGATAATTTTTCATAAGTAAGTAGTAAACGATCATTCCGATGAACGGTTATTTCGACACATTTCGAGCTTAGCCTCTATATTTTCTCAATAATCGTTACTACTATTAATTATCACTACTGCTACCAATAATAATACTAATAATAATAATATCAACTAGAAAAGAATCTTAATAATTTATATAGAAATGTACAAGAAAATCTACATTCAACGTACGCGTATATATCTGTATAAACGTGATCGATCTGTGATAACCGAATGAGAAGAGAATAAATAAATTAAAAAAAAAAAAAAAAAAGAAATGGTTATGTGAGAAAAATGGGAAGTCCGAGAGCGGGGAAAAGACCATTTACAACGTTGTAAAACCTTACTCTAATTGATGGTATAACTGCAATAAGAGAGATGGAATATCGTAAATTTGCAGGAACGATTTGTAAACTCAAAGACCTTGATGTACACGATGTGATAGCATATTTCCATTAACTTCGAACTTAATTTAGTTTGTAACAATCGAACTTAATTTAATTAATAATGTACGCTGAAAAAAAAGAAAATTAACATTATGTAATAAAAACTTGTTTGTCTGAAATCTTATTGAACATATCGTTAGATTGCAAGCAGTATTGAATATTACATTATTAACATTATGTAAGTTATGCATAATTTTGGGCATCGTTATTTAATTGAATACATTAAGTATGTATACAAATATGTTGACGTTATAGAAAGTATACCTTATAGCATATCTCAGTTACATACTTGTGTTATGCAAATCAAAAAAAGGTAATAGAAATTTTAATTCCGTTTAGAGTTACCTAAATATATCTTGAGAAATAGATAAACAAGTTTTTATTGCTTATATACAATTCGTTAAATATAATTGCAGTTTTCTTTGTGATAATAAATTTTACAATTGTATGAAACGAATGTTCTTTTACAAATATATATTCGATTAAACCTTTAATTAAAATTGACGAAGAAATTAGAATATTATGACTTCGCTAAGAAATTCATTGTGTCGCATCATTATTCTTTCGTTTACGAGTGTTAATATTGCATATTCTTTGAATTTGCAATATATCAGTAACATATATAACAAAACTATCAAAATTACACATTTGTACGAAATGGTAGTTACAACTGATATGCAATATAACTAATTCTAATTCACTATCCAATACTGCACATTCGATTCGTATTAATACATTTAATGGAATACATTCTTTTAAACTCGTTTCGCATATTTTGAGCAAAAGGGACTAAAAAATGTTCAATTCGAAAAAATGGAGTATACGTTGTTATTTGAATTGCAACATAGCTTAAGTATATATAAAAATCAATTTATGAATTATAATTTATGAAACGTAATTTCCTTCCTTCGTTATACGATAAAGTGTAGTCCCAATTTCTTTTGGTTTATGATATAGTTCGAATATAAAAGGAAATATAAATTATAAATTTATAGGAAATGTATATATCGATATAAATGCTAAGTCTAATTTAGTACAAGATATTGCATTTTTGGTTCGATGAAATGCACGTGAGAAATTTTGTTTTAGTAATGTGTACATAATTCTTTTCAAATCTGGAAAAAAATTATTGTTCTGTAGTAGTATTACTATATATCGTAAAATCGTGATGTCGTACAGTGAAATTTATTTACTTATTTTGTACGTTTTATTAAGAAGTTACAAGCAATACAAACAGGGATGCGTACACTAACTTTTTACAAAAGTAATAAATATATTTTTTGAAGACATATTTCTATATAGAAGAAATACAGGCAATTTTATGATTAAATTAAACTAAAAAAATTAAAATTAAAAAATTAGTCTTAATTAAACTATTATGTTTATTAAATTTACAATTATATTTATATAATTATATAATATAGTATATAAAAATTGTCCTTACAAGTATGTTAGAATGCAATTTTTGATAGTAGTAGATATATGTGTTGTTTTATTATTTTAATTGAAGTCTTTTTTGTGAGAATTATGTTTAAATTATCATCCTATATATAAATAAGTGTATCAGAAAAATTTTAGAGATAGAATATTCTCTCAATATAGAATGGTCTGATAAATTTTTGAAGAATTATATCATTTTGTAAAACTAATATCATTTTCCAGTACTAAATACTATTTCAATTAATTTCCTTTCTTTTTGTATTTTCCTTAATTTATGCGTACAACTATTCCTCATTACATACGATCATTTATTCAAATTAATTTTCATTTCTTGCCTCACTGATTGTAAATAAATATCTTAAATAAACTTCGAATACAAACATATAAATTTATGAATTTATCATAATTCAGAGAAGTAATCTCCTGATAGTTCATGATACTTCAGATACCAAGTTATATCAACAGAACTAACCAAAATATTAACAAATAAATATAAGTAACCGAATAAGAGTTAAATGCTTAAAATTAAAGAAAAGAAAGAAATTTTCTTCTATATAGACATTTAATTAACGAGGTACATTTATTAGTTCCAATAAATTAAAAGTCTCTGTACACAACACGAAACCAATCTACGTTCTATTTCCGCATATTCTCACTTGCATTTCACTTCATTTGCGTTTCTTTGTTACTTATCATTAATCTTAGGACGTCGTCGAGTATTTTTTATATCGTGCGCGAAGTACTTAGGTATGCGACAGTACGTAATAGCTATTGGCAGTTTTGAAAATGAACGTGCACCCTTTTCTACGATATACGAGTAAAAGGATAACTTCTATTTCTCTATCTCTCTTGTTTCTTTTTCTTCTTTTTCTCCGCTGCTTGCTCTATCTTCCCCTTCTTCTCCGTCTAATTTTCCTTGGTGTGACGCGAATTAGTTCGATGGCACGATCTCGCCCTCCGCTTTAAGCGTCGCATTCGATGATGCCACTCGTCGCGCCACTCGATCACAATAGACCTTTGCGTCACTGTCAGTCCACCTTGACCTCCGCCATCGCTCTCTTGGCCAAGAATCAAGTACGACCTGGAAATTTGAATGATGTTTTTAGTCATTCGTGATATGTTAGCATTCTATAACTAGACACATTTATATCATTTATCACGTGGTCTATATGTTTTCAACCGTGATAAGTGCAACCGAGAAACTTCCATAAATCGAACTCTTAAGTTGAAAATCTTTATAAATCGAAATAAAATTTACTTTAACTCGAATTATTTGTCGCATAATTATATGTATTCTTTTTATTTCTGTATTATCGCTCGAATTTAGAATAATCATATTTCTATGAGTTGAAATATACCTTTTTAAATAAAACTTCTACTATTGCTACTTTTACGACTTGAAGTTTATAAACCACGTATCACATGATCTCGGATTTTATACTTTGTTTTATTCATTTACATCTTGGAGGTTTACATTGTTTTAAATAAGATTAAACATAAGGCGACAGGGGTTGTTCCGACTGGGCTTTTAATGAGTAGTGATTTTGTATTTATTAATATTTTATTTTATATAACGATGCATATGTTTGCATGTTAACTGCTATTTAAGATCTGACGAATGCTATGGATTTTAATACGTCAATGACGCATTAAGTAATTATACAATAGTTGTCATACATGTGTACACATATTAACGAATTCTACCTTAACTACATTTATCTACTAATTTTCTATCGATTATGTCATCCAACAAATTTTAACTTTTTCTCTGATCTGTAATATCCAATAGGTGATTCTTATAGAGCTTACATCCCTGAACACGAATCTGTACTCGAAATTGATCTATCGTCCATAATTTTCGAAAAATATGAGTTTTTCTAAAAGAGCACGATTTTTGACTAAAATAGAATATTACGTAAAAAGTAAGAACGTAAATTGGTCCTCTCTTATACAAGTTAGATGAGAGTATCTTGAGATAAATAATGTCCACAATTATAATTATTTGTGCTTCCGAATAACTATAATTCGTCATCAAAGTTAAAAAACATGTCTCCAAGCGTACTTTCTATGCATATTCTTGCATTTTTACAAAAAAAAATTTTATCTGACACTAATTTGTTACACAGTAGCGTATTCTGTAGAATTATATAAGAATTCTAATATAATTTTCGTAAAGAATTTAACTCTAAATTATTAGTTATTAATTTTTGTTTGATGGCGTCTATGATTTCGTAACGACAACCATCGCGATCTTCCGTGGAAATATTTAATACTAAACGAAACTAGAAGCAAAATATGATCAAAAGTTATATGAGAAGATTCGCAAGAACATTGTCTTTTTAAGGAGTGCATAAAGTTTCATAAATTAAGTGCGTAGAGGATAGTAATTAATGAAAAACCAATGGCATTTTTGACAACAATTCAAGCATTCCGTAGAGTAATAATTAATAATTAATTAGTTAGGGACAAATTTATATCGAAAAATATATTGGAAAGTTCTTAAAGG
>NW_016932251.1:0-275 GCF_001483705.2 Eufriesea mexicana
TGTATGAATGTATGGATTGATGGAAGTATGGATGGATGCATGTATGGATGGATGGATGAATGGGTGTACGCACGTATGAATGTTTGGATGTATGGATGTATGGATGTATGGATGTATGGATGTATGTATGTATTGATGTGTGGATGTATGGATGTAAGAATGTAGGGACGCTCGGATGTATGGATCTATGGATGGATGGATGTACGTATTGGTGTACAGATGGGTCTATGGATGGATGGATGTATGTGTAGATGTATGTATGAATGTACGGATTG
>NW_016932252.1:0-1389 GCF_001483705.2 Eufriesea mexicana
AGGTTATGTTACGATTGGTTAGGTTAGGAGGGGGTTGCTTTTGCTCTTGTGCTATACACTGCTGTTCGATGTATTTCAGCGTTCCACCGCACTCCACTACATTCTGCTCGGATCTGGGGAGACAAGCAATAGCGGTCTCGGCCCGTTACGTTTTGTTATGCCGCTTTCGGTGATGTTAAGTTTGGGTACGTTAGGATATGATAGCTTAGACTTCTGCGCCAGGCGCTGCGGTTCTATTGATTTCTGCTCCCTACTCCCCTCTAATATGATCTGCATTGCTCTGTGAAGGCCAGCAGTACTTGTCGCGGCACGTTAGGTTGAGTTAGATTACGTTTGGTTGGGTTCGGTTATGTTAAGTTTCGTTTGGATAGCTTTGACCTTTGTGCTATACACTGATTATCGGTGGATTTCTGTACTCTAAGTTGCTCTACTATACTTTTCTTGTCTCTGGCGAAGACAGCAATACTGGTCTAGGCACGTTAGGTGGAGCTGTGTTACGTTCGATTAGGTTAGGTTTCTTTGGGTTAGATTATGATTCCTTTGACTTTTGCGCTCTACACTGCTATGCGGTGGATTTATGCGCTCTACTGCGCCCTAGTACGTTCTGCTTGTCTCTGTGGAAGCCAGTAATAGTGATCTCGGTGCGTTAGGTTGAGCTATTCTACGTTTGGTTCGGTTAGGTTACGTCAGGCTAGTTTAGGGTATCATCGACCTTTCTGTTACACACTGCTATTCGGTCGATTTATGCGCTCTACATTGCACATCTATACTCTGCTCGACCCTGGGGAGGAGAGCAGTAGTGGTCGCGGCACGCAGGGTTGAGTGTTGTTACGTTTGATTATGTTATGCTAGTTCATGCTTACTAAGGGTAGCTTCGATTTTCGTGCTAAACACTGCTATTCGGTCGATTCCTGCGCTCTGCATTGCGCATCTATACTCTGCTCGACTCAGTCGAGGAGAGCGGTAGTGTTCGTGGCACGCTAGGTCAAGTTAGGTTATGTTTGGTAAGGTTACGTTAGGCTACGATAGGTTAGAATTTCCTTGACTTTCGTGCTATACATTGTTATTCGGTGGATTTCTGTGATCTGCTGTGCTCCACTACATTCTGCTTTTCTATGAGGCGTTTGGTAGCACTGTTCGCTGCATGCTATTTGGAGCATTGCTACGTAAGGTTAGGTTTGGTTAGGTCAGGTTCGCTTGGGATATCTACGGTTCTTGCGTTACTCACTGCATTGCGGTGGGCTTTTGCGTCCCACTGTGCTATTGTTCATTCTCCTTGTCTCTGTGGTGGTCAGCAATGGAGATCTCGCCGTGTTACGTTGTGTGAGGCTACGTTCCGCTTAGTTATGTTAGGAGGCGACAGCTTTGACTGGTGTGCTATACACTGGT
>NW_016932253.1:0-214 GCF_001483705.2 Eufriesea mexicana
CCCAAGCAATTCTAACATAGCATAACCGAACGTATCCTATCTCAACGTAATGTGCCGAGACTACTATTGCTAGCGTCCTCACCGCCAAGAGGAACATACTAGAGCACTGTATAGCGCAGAAGTCCATCGCATTACAGGGTAAAGCACAAAAGTCAAAAATACGTTATCCCAACATGACCTAACCTAACCCAATCGAACGTAGCATAACACAAAA
>NW_016932253.1:356-2484 GCF_001483705.2 Eufriesea mexicana
ACCCAAACAAACCTAAAATAAACAAACGTAACACATCTCGGCCTAACGAGCCTAGACCACAGCTGCTGGCCTCGCCATAGCCGCGTGGAGCATATTTTAATTCAGCATAGCGCAGAAGTACACCGGATAGCAGTATATGGTACAAAAATCAAATCTACCCTTTCCCAAACTAACCGAACCTAAGCTAACCAAACGTAACGTATCACAACACGTCGTGCAACGACCACTATTGCTGGCCTCCCAACAGAGGAGAAGAGCATTGTAGAGCAATGCAGAGCGAAGAAATCCACCGAAGTGTAGTGTATAACGCGAAGGCCAAAGCTACCCTCTCCTAACCTAACCAAACCAAATATGACCAGACGTAATATGCCAGTAACTGTCGTGCCGCGACCACTATTTCTGTCCTGCCCGTAGTCGTGGGGAGTAGAGAACAGTAGAGAGTATAAATTCACCTTATAACAGTGTATACCACCAAAGTCGAAGCCATCCATGCCTAATCAAAACTGACGTAATATAACCAAACGCAGCGTACGTCAACCTAACGTGACGAGACTTGAGTGTGACTTTCACGTTTTGCACTCCAGTGCGGCTGATTTCAGCGCCCTGCTCGTGCCGAGATAACTATCGCTGCCTTCCGCATGGCCAGGCAGAACATGTTAGAGGAGGGCAGAGCGCAGAAATACAATGAATCGCAGTGAATAGCAGAAAAGTCGGAACCATCCAAACCTAACCAAGGCAAACATAACATAGTCAAACGTACCATATCTCAGCCTAACATGCCGAGACCACCATTACTGGCTTTGGCAGAGCGAGGCAAAGCATACTACAGCACAGTAGAGTGAAAAGGTGCTCCGCACAACAGTGTATACCACGAGAGTCAAGGTTATCCTGGCATAACCCAAGCAAGGGCAACGTAGCCGAACGTAGCCTAACACAACCTAACGTTCCGAGTCCACTACTACTGGCCTCCCCATATTCGTGCAGGGTATAGTGGAGCAATAAAGGGTGTAGAAACACACCGTGTTGCAGTGTATAGCGCAAAATTCGAAGCTATCCTTGCCCAATGTAACGATACATTATACAACGAAACGTGACCTAACATTACCTAACGTGCGTAGACCACTATTGCTGATCTCCCCGGACCCAAGTAGTATATAATTGAGCACATTAGAGCGCAGTAGTCCACTGCATTGCAGCGTTTAGCACAATACTCAAAGATATCAAAACCCAACCTCTCCTAACCTGACATAACCGTTCGTTGCTTAACTGAACATAACGTGCTTAGAATATTATATCTGGCCTCTCCAGCACTAGAAGAGCATACTAGACCAGTGTAGAGCTCAGAAAACCATCGCAAATCAGTGTATTGGACAAAAGTCAGAGCTAGCATCGCCGAACCTAGCCAAAGGTAACACTAGCAGACGTAACTTAACCCAACCTGACGGGCCACGACCGCTGCTGCTGGCATCACAAGAGCTGAGCAGATTATAGCAGAGCACTGCAGAACGCCGAAATCGTCCGAACAGCAGTGTATGGCGCAAAAGTCGAAGCCATCCGCACCAAACAAATCCAAACCTGACCTAACTAGACGTAATGTGTCTCAACCTAACGTGCCGCGACCACTGCTGCTGGCAGCCACGGTTCCAAGCATATTAAAGTAGAGCACAGTAGAGGGCCGGGATCCACCGAATAACCGTGTACTGCACAAAACTCAAGGTTGTCCTAACGTAATACAACATAACCTATCCCAACCGAACGTATTATACCTCAAACTAACGTGCGGCGGCCACTACTGCTGGTCACCAGCTATTCGAGCAGAGTATAGTAGAGCAATGTGCAGCCCATAAATCCACCGAATAGCAGTGTACCACAAAAGTAAAGCTACCCTGTCCTAACATAGCCAAACGTAATATAACCGAACGCAATCTAACTCAGGCATACGAGCATAGGACAATACTGCTGGCATCCCATGGCCAAGCGGAATATACTAGAGCACAGTAGAGCGCACAAATACGCTGCATTGCAGTGTATGGCCATAAAGTCAAAGATATCCAAACCTTAACTGACCTAAAGTAACCAAACCAGTCGTAGCACATCTCAACGTATTTTGCCGAGACCACTATTGCTG
>NW_016932253.1:2723-6455 GCF_001483705.2 Eufriesea mexicana
TTACTGAGATCCCCAGAGCAAAGCAGAACTTATTAGAGCACGGCAGAGCGCAGAAATCCGTGGATAGCAGTGTACAGCGCAAAAATAAGGCATACCCCAATCCAACCTGACCGATCCTAACCTATCCAAACGTAGTGTAACTCAACATAGCGTGGCGAGGCCAATGTTGCTGGCATACCCAGGGCCACGCGAACGTGTTATAACACAGTAGCGATCAGAAATCCAGCGAATAGCAGTGTATAGAACAAAAGTCAAGGGTATCGTGTCCTAACCTAGCCAAACGTAACGTAAACGTACGTAACACAGCACAAGTTAATGCGCCGAGACCAATATTGCTGGCGTCCCACGAGCCAAGTAGAGAATATAAGAGCACAGCAGAGCGCATAATCCAGCAGCATTGAAGTGTATAGCACAAAAGTTAAAGCCATCCTATACTAACGTATAGAATCAACATAACCAAGCGTAACATATCTAAACCTAAGTTGATCGGACCACTATTGCTGGCCCCCACAGGGACGAGCAGAATGTGCTACAGCACAGAAAAGCGCAGAATGCAACCGCATTGCAGTGAAAAGAACAAAAGTCGCAGATATTCTAACACAACCTGACCTAACCTGACCAAACTGAAAGTAACACAACATGACACAACATGACGTGCCGCTACCACTGCACCTGGACTTCCCAGAGGAAAGCAGAATGGAGTAGAGCACAGTAGATCGCAGTAATCAACCGAGTAGTTGTGTAAAGCACAAATGCCGGAGTAGTCTATCCTAACCTAGCGAAACGTTACATAACCAAACGTAACCTAGCTCGGCCTAACATGCCGAAACCCCTATTGCTGGCCTCCCCGGAACAAAGGAGAACATACGTGTGTACTGCAGAGCGCAGAAATTCACCTTATTTCAGTGTGTAGCGAAAAAGTCGAAAATACCCTAACTTTACCGGACCAAATCTAAGAAAAACTATCATTGCATAACTCAACATAACGTGCCAAGACCACTATTGCTGAGCTCCCCAGGCGCAAGCAGAACATAATAGCGCACATTACAGAGCAGGAGTCCACCGAAATGCAGTGTGTAGTACGGAAGTCAAAGCTACCCTATCTGAATATATCCAACCATAACGTAGCCAGACGGAGCATAACTGAGCCTAACGTACCGCTACCAAAATTGCTGGTATCCGCAGAGTTGAGCAAAGGTTACTATATGAAAGTAGAGCGCAGAAATCCATAGAACCGCAGTGTACAACACAAATGTAAGAACTTTCCAGACCTAACTCTGGCTAACCTAGCATAACCAAAAGCAGACAACCTAAACGTAACGTACAACGACCACTCTTGGTGGCCTCCTCAGAGCCGAGCAGAATATAGTGGAGCACTGTCGAGCGCACAGGTCCACCCGAAGACAGTGTATAGCACAAATGCCAAGGCTACACATACCGAACATAGTCTAACTTAAGCTATCCATACGTAACGTAATACAACCTAATGTGCAGGGACCAATACTGCTGGCATTCCCAGGGATAAGCAGAATAAGGGAGTGCGCAGTGGCGCGCAGATGCCGCCCTGACAGCAGTATACAACACTAAAGGCTGGGTCAACTTGTCGAAGTTTAACCTAACCTGATCCAACCGAAAGTAATCTATCCCAAACTAACGCGCCATCGCTACTATTGCTGGCCTCCCAAGATCCAAGCAGAAAATATTAGAAGACAGGATTGCGCAGGAACCCGCGTACATCTGTGTACAGCACAAAATTCCATACTATCTGATCCTAATATCACAAAACGAAACATAATCGGACGTAGCATAGCACAAACTAACGTGCCGAGACCACTACTGCTGGCTTCACTGAGCCAAGCAGAATATACATGAGCAGAACATATCGCAGATATCCACCGCATTGCTGTGTACCTCACAAGAGTCAAACATACCTTGACCAAACTTGACCAAACCTAACCTATCTGAACGTAGTTGAACTCAACATAAACTGCCGAGACCAATATTAGTGGCCACTCCGGAGACAATCAGACCATATTAGAGCACAATAGAGCACAGAAATACACCGAATAGCAGTGAAAGACACAAAAGGCAAAGTAGCCTGCCCTAACCCAGCCGAACGTAATGTAGCTCAAGCTAACTTGACAATGCCACTATTGTTGGCCTCCACAGGTCCAATCAGAATACGCTAGACAACAGTAGAGCGCAGAAATGAGCCGCACCGCAGTCTAAAGCACAAATGACAAAGATGCGCTAACACCACCTGACATAACCAAACCTAACGCTACGTAGCCTGACACAACATATCGCGCTGATACCACTATTGCTTTCTTTCCCAGAATCGGGCTGATCATATTAGAGCACACTAAAGAGCAGGAATCCGCCGAATGGCGGTGCATAGCACAAAGCTCAAAGCTATCCTCTCCTAAACTAACCAATTGTAACCAAACCGAACGTAACATAACTGAACCTAACGTGCCGAGACCATTGTTGCTGGTCTCCCCATAGCCAAGCAGAGCTCATGAGAGCAGAGTAGAGCACAGGAATCCGACCAATAGCAGTGTATAGCTCTAAAGTGGAAACCATCATATCCAAACCTTGCCCACCATATCCTAACCAAACGTAACATAGCACAACCCATCGTGCCGCGAACACTATTGCTGGCCACCTCAGAGTCGAATAGAACTTAGGAGAGCAATGTAGAGCGCAGAAATCTACCGAATAGCAGTGTATGGCATAAAAGTCAAAGTTTTCCCCTCCTAACCTGACCAAACATAGCATGAACAAACGTAACGGACACATCCTGGGGAGCCACCACCGATGTTGCTGACCCCACGAGAGCGAAACAGAGTAGAGCAGAGCAATGTAGGATCCTGAAATCGGCCGAATAGCAGTGAAAATAAAAAAAGTCACAGCTATCCCAATCATACCTAACCATACCTAGCCCAACCTGACTGAACGCGACCAAACCTAACATGCCGCGACCACTACCCCTGGCGTTAACAGACAAAGGCACAGTGTTACAGCGCACAGTAGAGCGCTGAGGTTCATAGAATTGCAGTGTGTAGCACAAAAGTTATAGCCATCTCAGCCTAAACCATCGAAACCCAACGAAGCTAAATGTAATTTAACACAGCCTGACGTGCCGCGGCCTCTATTGCTGGCCTCCCCAGAGCGAGGCAGGACATACTAGAGGAAATTAGGGCGCAGAAATCGACAACACCGCACCGTACAGCAGAAAAGTCATGGGCATCCAAACCTAGCCAAAACTAACATAACCTAACATGTCGTCACCAAACTCAACGTAACGTCCCGCGACGTAGAGCACAGTGGAGTACAGGAATGAACAGAATAACTGTGTACAGCACGAAAGTCAAAGATACCCTGACAAAGCTTAGCCTAACCTAATCTAATCATACGTAACATAGCTAAACCTAACGCGCCACTACCACTGTTGCTCTCATCCCCAGAGTCGATCAGCGTATAGTATAGGATTGTGGAGAGTAGATATCCACCGAATATAAGTGTATAGCACAAGAGTGTAAGCCATCCTATCTGAACATATACGAAAGTAGTATATGCAAACACAACCTGTCGCAACCTAACGTGCCGAGACCACTATTTCCATCATCGCCAGAACCACGCTGACCATTTTAGAGCGCATTAGAGCGCAGTTATCCTACGAATTGCAGCGAATCGCATAAAAGCCAAAGTAGCGAATCTTAACATAGCCAA
>NW_016932253.1:6522-9029 GCF_001483705.2 Eufriesea mexicana
TCGGGCTGAGTATAGTAGAGCAATGTAGAGCGCAGGAATGCACCAAATAGCAGTGTATAGCATAAAAGTCAAAACAATCCTATCCTTATATATCTAATCTTAACACAACAAAGCGTAACATAGCACAACCTAACGCACCGCGACCGCTACAGCTGGCCCATCCAGGGCTAAAGTGAATATAGTGCAGCACAATCGAGCGTAGAATTCCTACGAATATCAGTGTATAGCACAAGAGTCAAAGGAAATCTGACCTAACACAGCCTATCCTAACCCACCGAAACGTAGCGTAACTCAACATAACGTGACTTGTCCAATATGGCTAGCCTCCCCAGAGCCAAGTCGAACATATTAGAGAAAAGTAGAAAGCAGAAATCCACCGAATAGTAGTGTATAGCGCATAAGTCGAGGTTACCGTGTCCTAACACTGCCAAACGTAACGTGAGCATACTTAACGATACTAAACCTGCCGCGCAGAGATCACTGATGCTGTACTCCCCGGAGCCAAGTATGGGATATTAGAACACAGTACTGCGCGGATATCCGTGGATAGCGGTGTATAGCACAAAAGTCTAAGCTGCCCTATCCTAGCCTCACCAAACGTAACACAACCGAAAGTAGCGTATCTCAGCCTAACGTGCCGGGACCACTACTGCTACCCCCCCCCCCATCCTAGTGCCAAGCAGAACATGCCAGAGCGCAACAGAACGCAGAGGTCGACCGCATTTATGTATGCAGTGCAAAAGTCAAACATACACCAACCAAACATGTTGTAACCGAACCTATCCAACCGTAGTGTAACTCAACGTATCCTGACGAGACAAACACTTCTGGCTCCTCCAGAGCCAAGCAGGGCATATTAGAGCAAATTAGAGAGCAGAAATCCGCCGAATAGCAGTGCTTAGCGCAAAAGTCAAAGCAATCCTATCCTGATATTTACAATCTTAACTTAACCAAACGTAACATAGCTAAATATAACGCTCCGCAATCACTATGGCTGGCATTCCCAGAGTCGAGAAGAACATATTAGAAGACAGTAGAGCACCGAAATCGATAGAATCGCGGTGTAAAGCGCAAAAGTGATAGCTGCTCGAACTCTACCGAAGTAACCATAACCCGACAAAGCGTAGCCCAACAAAACATGACGTTCCTAGGCCACAATTGCTGTGCCCCACAGAGCCAAGCAGAACACACTAGAGAACACTAGAGGTCCGAAGTCCAGCTAATAGCAGTGTACCGCACAAAAGTCGATGCTACCCTATCCTTATATATCCAAAAGTAACATAACCAAACGTAGCCTACTACATCATAACGTGCCGCGACCACTATTACTGCCATACACAAAGCCATGCAGAATATACTAGAGCACAGTAGAGCGCAGAAATTAACCGTATTGCAGTGCAAAGCACAAAAGAGGAAGATACCCTATCTTAACCTGACCCAACCCACCCCATCTAAAGGTAGTGTACCCCAACATAACGTGTTGAGGCATATATTGCAGGACTCCCCAGAGCCAAGCAGAATGCATTAGAGCACTGTAGAAATCAGAAATCCACCTAAAAGCAATGTATAGCGCAATAGTCGTGGCCATCGCATCTTAACCAATCCAAACGTAACATAACACATACTATCGTTCCGAGGACACTATTACTGGCCTTCCCAGAGCCAAGCAGAATATACTACAGCACACTAGAGCGCTCAAACCCACCGGACTTCAGCGTATAGCACAAAAGTCAAAGAAACCCTATCCTAATGTATACAACCATAACATAACCAAACGTAACATAACTAAATCTGACGAACCGCGACCACTACTGCTGGCCTCCCTAGAGCCAAGCAGAAAGTATTAGAACACAGTAGAACGCAGATATCCCTGATTACCAGTGTACAGCACAAAAATAAGACATACCCCAATCCAACATGACCGATCCTAACCTATCCAAACGTAGTGTAACTTAACATAGCGTGGCGAGGCCGAAGTTGCTGGCCTACCGAGAGCCAGGCAGAACGCGTTATAACACAGTAGAGAGAAGAAATCCACCGGACAGCAGTGTATAGCACAAAAGTCAAGGCTATCGTTTCCTAACATAGCCAAACATAACGTAAGCGTACGTAACACAACACAAGTCAATGCGCGGAGACCACTATTGCTGGCCTCCTAAGAGCCAAGTAGAAGATATTAGAGCACAGTAGAGCGAATAATCCCGCCGCATTGACGTGTATAGCACAAAAGTCAGAGACACCCTGACCTAACATGTCCTAACCGAACCTGTCCGAACTTAGAGTAACGCAGCATAAACTTACGAGAACAATATTACTGGCTTCTCCAGAGCCAAGCGGAACACATTAGATCACATTAGAGCGCAGAAAGCCACCCCATTGGAGTGAAAAGCGCAGAAGTCGAAGATATCCTGTCATGACGTGACCCAGACCGACCTAACGGAACATAGCATAGCACATCACATCGTGCCGCGACCACTGCTGCAGGCGCCCCAAAGCAAGCACAATAT
>NW_016932254.1:0-333 GCF_001483705.2 Eufriesea mexicana
TATGCAAGGAAGTTAGCTCACCACGAAATTAGACGAAAATGTCAATGGAAATGAATTTTCCAGCAAGATTCTATTGCATTGCAATGCCTATGGCACAACATTAGAATCAATCCTCCGTATATATGCGAGAAAGTTAACTCACCACGTTATTAGTCGAAAATGTCAATAAAACTGATTTATCCAACCAGATTCTTTGGCATTGCAATGGCAATAGCACGCCAATAGAATCTTTGGGTCTTATTTACGCAAGAAAAATAGCTAACCACTATATTAGTCGAAAATGTAAATAAAATTAAATCTGCCAGGCACATTCCATATCATTGCAATGGTTAT
>NW_016932254.1:494-931 GCF_001483705.2 Eufriesea mexicana
CCGAGGAAGTTGGCTCACCACGACATTAGGCGTAAAAGTCAATAAAATTGAATTTTCCAGCCAGATTCTATAGCATTGCAAAGGCTATAGCACGCCAATAGAATCTTTCCTTCGTATTTATGCGAGAAAGTTAACTCACCACGATATTAGCCGGAAACGTCAATAAAATTGAATTTTCCATCCAGATTCTATCGCATTGCAGTGGCTATAGCTCGCAAATAGAATCATTCCTCCTTATTTAAGCATGAAAGCTAACTCACAACGATATTAGTCGAAAATGTCAATAAAATTGAATTATCCGGACAGATTCTACAGCATTGCAATGGATATAGCACGCCAAAAGGATGTTTACATGTTTCCACCATACTTATGCGAGGAAGCTAGTTCACCACGATAATAGTCGAAAATGTCAATAAAATTGAATTTTCCATCCAGAT
>NW_016932255.1:0-523 GCF_001483705.2 Eufriesea mexicana
GAGGTCGTGCAAATATCCGATACCAATATAAATAAATCGTAATAATAATAAAGACAAGGATAAAAGGACACCTGATCGATATCAAATTAGAATCACATTATTAATTAATTAAAATCAGCAAGTTTATAGAAATACTATAGAAATACTATGAATAAATATTTTCAATGGCTGAGTGACTAGTGAAATTCTATTCTGCGAATTACTAATTCGGTATTTTTTCTTTTGAAATATTTAATCAGCTGATGATCATTTGTAACTTCGGAGGTCGTGCAAATATCCGATACCAATATAAATAAATCGTAATAATAATAATAATAAAGACAAGGATAAGAGGATACCTGTTCGATATCAAATTAGAATCACATTATTAATTAATTAAAATCAGCAAGTTTATAGAAATACTACAGAAATACTATGATTAAATATTTTCAATGGCTGAGTGACTAGTGAAATTCTATTTTGCGAATTACTAATTCGGTATTTTTTCTTTTGAAATATTTAATCAGCTGATGATCATTTGTAA